>NW_027206892.1:0-163000 GCF_032191515.1 Phaenicophaeus curvirostris | reverse complement strand
CTTGCTGTTAGGAGGGAATCTGCAGCTTGCAGTGAAAGCGCTTCCAGAGGGGAGTCTAATGAGGGCAAACATTTGATGGTAGCAGCTTCCCTGCGGGAGATAGTCTCTTTGCCAAAATCGCATTATTAGCCGCAGTTAAGATACAATTCAGTACCCTATCCTAAAGCTTGCTGTTAGGAGGGAATCTGCAGCTTGCAGTGAAAGCGCTTCCAGAGGGGAGTCTAATGAGGGCAAACATTTGATGGTAGCAGCTTCCCTGCGGGAGATACTCTCTTTGACAATATCGCCTTATTAGCCGCAGTTAAGATACAATTCAGTACCCTATCCTAAAGCTTGCTGTTAGGATGGAATCTGCAGCTTGCTGTGAAAGCGCTTCCAGAGGGGAGTCTAATGAGGGCAAACATTTGATGGTAGCAGCTTCCCTGCGGGAGATAGTCTCTTTGCCAAAATCGCATTATTAGGCGAAAGTAAGATACAATTCAGTACCCTATCCTAAAGCTTGCTGTTAGGAGGGAATCTGCAGCTTGCAGTGAAAGCACTTCCAGAGGGGAGTCTAATGAGGGCAAACATTTGATGGTAGCAGCTTCCCTGAGGGAGATAGTCTCTTTGCCAAAATCGCATTATTAGGCGAAAGTAAGTTACAATTCAGTACCCTATCCTAAAGCTTGCTGTTAGGAGGGAATCTGCAGCTTGCAGTGAAAGCGCTTCCAGAGGGGAGTCTAATGAGGGCAAAGATTTGATGGTAGCAGCTTCCCTGCGGGAGATACTCTCTTTGTCAAAATCGCATTATTATGCGAAAGTAAGTTACAATTCAGTACCCTATCCTAAAGCTTGCTGTTAGGAGGGAATCTGCAGCTTGCAGTGAAAGCGCTTCCAGAGGGGAGTCTAATGAGGGCAAGCATTAGATTGTAGCAGCTTCCCTGCGGGAGAGACTCTCTTTGCCATAATCGCATTATTAGGCGAAAGTAAGTTACAATTCAGTACCCTATCCTAAAGCTTGCTGTTAGGAGGGAATCTGCAGCTTGCAGTGAAAGCGCTTCCAGAGGGGAGTCTAATGAGGGCAAACATTTGATGGTAGCAGCTTCCCTGCGGGAGATAGTCTCTTTGCCAAAATCGCATTATTAGGCGAAAGTAAGTTACAATTCAGTACCCTATCCTAAAGCTTGCTGTTAGGAGGGAATCTGCAGCTTGCAGTGAAAGCGCTTCCAGAGGGGAGTCTAATGAGGGCAAACATTTGATGGTAGCAGCTTCCCTGCGGGAGATATTCTTTTTGCAATATCGCCTTATTAGCCGCAGTTAAGTTACAATTCAGTATACTGTCCTATAGCTTGCTGTTAGGAGGGAATCTGCAGCTTGCAGTGAAAGTGCTTCCAGAGGGGAGTCTAATGAGGGCAAACATTTGATGGTAGCAGCTTCCCTGCGGGAGATAGTCTCTTTGCCAAAATCGCCTTATTAGGCGAAAGTAAGTTACAATTCAGTACCCTATCCTAAAGCTTGCTGTTAGGAGGGAATCTGCAGCTTGCAGTGAAAGCACTTCCAGAGGGGAGTCTAATGAGGGCAAATATTTGATGGTAGCAGCTTCCCTGTGGGAGATAGTCTCTTTGCCAAAATCGCATTATTAGGCGAAAGTAAGATACAATTCAGTACCTTATCCTAAAGCTTGCTGTTAGGAGGGAATCTGCAGCTTGCAGTGAAAGTGCTTCCAGAGGGGAGTCTAATGAGGGCAAACATTTGATGGTAGCAGCTTCCCTGCGGGAGATAGTCTCTTTGCCAAAATCGCCTTATTAGCCGCAGTTAAGTTACAATTCAGTACCCTATCCTAAAGCTTGCTGTTAGGAGGGAATCTGCAGCTTGCAGTGAAAGCGCTTCCAGAGGAGAGTCTAATGAGGGCAAATATTTGATGGTAGCAACTTCCCTGCGGGAGATACTCTCTTTGCCAAAATCGCATTATTAGGCGAAAGTAAGTTACAATTCAGTACACTATCCTAAAGCTTGCTGTTAGGAGGGAATCTGCAGCTTGCAGTGAAAGCGCTTCCAGAGGGGAGTCTAATGAGGGCAAACATTTGATGGTAGCAGCTTCCCTGCGGCAGATACTCTCTTTGCCAAAATCGCATTATTAGGCGAAAGTAAGTTACAATTCAGTACCTTATCCTAAAGCTTGCTGTTAGGAGGGAATCTGCAGGTTGCAGTGAAAGCGCTTCCAGAGGGGAGTCTAATGAGGGCAAACATTTGATGGTAGCAGCTTCCCTGCGGGAGATACTCTCTTTGCCAAAATCGCATTATTAGGCGAAAGTAAGTTACAATTCAGTACCTTATCCTAAAGCTTGCTGTTAGGAGGGAATCTGCAGCTTGCAGTGAAAGCGCTTCCAGAGGGGAGTCTAATGAGGGCAAGCATTTGATGGTAGCAGCTTCCCTGCGGGAGATATTCTCTTTGCCAAAATCGTCTTATTAGCCACAGTTAAGTTACAATTCAGTATACTGTCCTACAGCTTGCTGTTAGGAGGGAATCTGCAGCTTGCAGTGAAAGCGCTTCCAGAGGGGAGTCTAATGAGGGCAAACATTTGATGGTATCAGCTTCCCTGCGGGTGATACTCTCTTTGCCAAAATCGCATTATTAGGCGAAAGTAAGTTACAATTCAGTACCCTATCCTAAAGCTTGCTGTTAGGAGGGAATCTGCAGCTTGCAGTGAAAGCGCTTCCAGAGGGGAGTCTAATGAGGGCAAACATTTGATGGTAACAGCTTCCTTGCGGGAGATATTCTCTTTGCCATAATCGCCTTATTAGCCGCAGTTAAGTTACAATTCAGTACCCTATCCTAAAGCTTGCTGTTAGGAGGGAATCTGCAGCTTGCAGTGAAAGCGCTTCCAGAGGGGAGTCTAATGAGGGCAAACATTTGATGGTAGCAGCTTCCCTGCGGGAGATACTCTCTTTGCCAAAATCGCATTATTAGGCGAAAGTAAGTTACAATTCAGTACCTTATCCTAAAGCTTGCTGTTAGGAGGGAATCTGCAGCTTGCAGTGAAAGCGCTTCCAGAGGGGAGTCTAATGAGGGCAAACATTTGATGGTAGCAGCTTCCCTGCGGGAGATACTCTCTTTGCCAAAATCGCATTATTAGGCGAAAGTAAGTTACAATTCAGTACCTTATCCTAAAGCTTGCTGTTAGGAGGGAATCTGCAGCTTGCAGTGAAAGCGCTTCCAGAGGGGAGTCTAATGAGGGCAAGCATTTGATGGTAGCAGCTTCCCTGCGGGAGATATTCTCTTTGCCAAAATCGTCTTATTAGCCACAGTTAAGTTACAATTCAGTATACTGTCCTACAGCTTGCTGTTAGGAGGGAATCTGCAGCTTGCAGTGAAAGCGCTTCCAGAGGGGAGTCTAATGAGGGCAAACATTTGATGGTAGCAGCTTCCCTGCGGGAGATACTCTCTTTGCCAAAATCGCATTATTAGGCGAAAGTAAGTTACAATTCAGTACCTTATCCTAAAGCTTGCTGTTAGGAGGGAATCTGCAGCTTGCAGTGAAAGCGCTTCCAGAGGGGAGTCTAATGAGGGCAAACATTTGATGGTAGCAGCTTCCCTGCGGGAGATACTCTCTTTGACAAAATCGCATTATTAGGCGAAAGTAAGTTACAATTCAGTACCCTATCCTAAAGCTTGCTGTTAGGAGGGAATCTGCAGCTTGCAGTGAAAGCGCTTCCAGAGGGGAGTCTAATGAGGGCAAACATTTGATGGTATCAGCTTCCCTGCGGGAGATACTCTCTTTGCCAAAATCGCATTATTAGGCGAAAGTAAGTTACAATTCAGTACCCTATCCTAAAGCTTGCTGTTAGGAGGGAATCTGCAGCTTGCAGTGAAAGCGCTTCCAGAGGGGAGTCTAATGAGGGCAAATATTTGATGGTAGCCGCTTCCCTGCGGGAGATATTCTCTTTGCCATAATCGTATTATTAGCCGCAGTTAAGATACAATTCAGTACCCTATCCTAAAGCTTGCTGTTAGGAGGGAATCTGCAGCTTGCAGTGAAAGCGCTTCCAGAGGGGAGTCTAATGAGGGCAAACGTTTGATGATAGCAGCTTCCCTGCGGGAGATACTCTCTTTGCCAAAATCGCATTATTAGGCGAAAATAAGATACAATTCAGTACCCTATCCTAAAGCTTGCTGTTAGGAGGGAATCTGCAGCTTGCAGTGAAAGCGCTTCCAGAGGAGAGTATAATGAGGGCAAATATTTGATGGTAGCAACTTCCCTGCGGGAGATAGTCTCTTTGCCAATATCGCATTATTACGCAAAAGTAAGTTACAATTCAGTACCCTATCCTAAAGCTTGCTCTTAGGATGGAATCTGCAGCTTGCAGTGAAAGCGCTTCCAGAGGGGAGTCTAATGAGGGCAAAGATTTGATGGTAGCAGCTTCCCTGCGGGAGATACTCTCTTTGCCAAAATCGCATTATTAGGCGAAAGTAAGTTACAATTCAGTACACTATCCTAAAGCTTGCTGTTAGGAGGGAATCTGCAGCTTGCAGTGAAAGCGCTTCCAGAGGGGAGTCTAATGAGGGCAAACATTTGATGATAGCAGCTTCCCTGCGGGAGATACTCTCTTTGCCACAATCGTCTTATTAGCCACAGTTAAGATACAATTCAGTACCCTATCCTAAAGCTTGCTGTTAGGAGGGAATCTGCAGCTTGCAGTGAAAGCGCTTCCAGAGGGGAGTCTAATGAGGGCAAACATTTGATGGTATCAGCTTCCCTGCGGGAGATATTCTCTTTGCCAAAATCGCATTATTAGGCGAAAGTAAGTTACAATTCAGTACCCTATCCTAAAGCTTGCTGTTAGGAGGGAATCTGCAGCTTGCAGTGAAAGCGCTTCCAGAGGGGAGTCTAATGAGGGCAAACATTTGATGGTAGCAGCTTCCCTGCGGGAGATAGTCTCTTTGCCAAAATCGCATTATTAGCCGCAGTTAAGATACAATTCAGTACCCTATCCTAAAGCTTGCTGTTAGGAGGGAATCTGCAGCTTGCAGTGAAAGCGCTTCCAGAGGGGAGTCTAATGAGGGCAAACATTTGATGGTAGCAGCTTCCCTGCGGGAGATACTCTCTTTGACAATATCGCCTTATTAGCCGCAGTTAAGATACAATTCAGTACCCTATCCTAAAGCTTGCTGTTAGGATGGAATCTGCAGCTTGCTGTGAAAGCGCTTCCAGAGGGGAGTGTAATGAGGGCAAACATTTTATGGTAGCAGCTTCCCTGCGGGAGATAGTCTCTTTGCCAAAATCGCATTATTAGGCGAAAGTAAGATACAATTCAGTACCCTATCCTAAAGCTTGCTGTTAGGAGGGAATCTGCAGCTTGCAGTGAAAGCGCTTCCAGAGGGGAGTCTAATGAGGGCAAACATTTGATGGTAGCAGCTTCCCTGAGGGAGATAGTCTCTTTGCCAAAATCGCATTATTAGGCGAAAGTAAGTTACAATTCAGTACCCTATCCTAAAGCTTGCTGTTAGGAGGGAATCTGCAGCTTGCAGTGAAAGCGCTTCCAGAGGGGAGTCTAATGAGGGCAAAGATTTGATGGTAGCAGCTTCCCTGCGGGAGATACTCTCTTTGTCAAAATCGCATTATTAGGCGAAAGTAAGTTACAATTCAGTACCCTATCCTAAAGCTTGCTGTTAGGAGGGAATCTGCAGCTTGCAGTGAAAGCGCTTCCAGAGGGGAGTCTAATGAGGGCAAGCATTAGATTGTAGCAGCTTCCCTGCGGGAGATACTCTCTTTGACATAATCGCATTATTAGGCGAAAGTAAGTTACAATTCAGTACCCTATCCTAAAGCTTGCTGTTAGGAGGGAATCTGCAGCTTGCAGTGAAAGCGCTTCCAGAGGGGAGTCTAATGAGGGCAAACATTTGATGGTAGCAGCTTCCCTGCGGCTGATAGTCTCTTTGCCAAAATCGCATTATTAGGCGAAAGTAAGTTACAATTCAGTACCCTATCCTAAAGCTTGCTGTTAGGAGGGAATCTGCAGCTTGCAGTGAAAGCGCTTCCAGAGGGGAGTCTAATGAGGGCAAACATTTGATGGTAGCAGCTTCCCTGCGGGAGATATTCTTTTTGCAAAATCGCCTTATTAGCCGCAGTTAAGTTACAATTCAGTATACTGTCCTATAGCTTGCTGTTAGGAGGGAATCTGCAGCTTGCAGTGAAAGTGCTTCCAGAGGGGAGTCTAATGAGGGCAAACATTTGATGGTAGCAGCTTCCCTGCGGGAGATAGTCTCTTTGCCAAAATCGCATTATTAGGCGAAAGTAAGTTACAATTCAGTACCCTATCCTAAAGCTTGCTGTTAGGAGGGAATCTGCAGCTTGCAGTGAAAGCGCTTCCAGAGGAGAGTCTAATGAGGGCAAACATTTGATGGTAGCAGCTTCCCTGCGGGAGATAGTCTCTTTGCCAAAATCACATTATTAGGCGAAAGTAAGATACAATTCAGTACCCTATCCTAAAGCTTGCTGTTAGGAGGGAATCTGCAGCTTGCAGTGAAAGTGCTTCCAGAGGGGAGTCTAATGAGGGCAAACATTTGATGGTAGCAGCTTCCCTGCGGGAGATAGTCTCTTTGCCAAAATCGCATTATTAGGCGAAAGTAAGTTACAATTCAGTACCCTATCCTAAAGCTTGCTGTTAGGAGGGAATCTGCAGCTTGCAGTGAAAGCGCTTCCAGAGGGGAGTCTAATGAGGGCAAATATTTGATGGTAGCAACTTCCCTGCGGGAGATACTCTCTTTGCCAAAATCGCATTATTAGGCGAAAGTAAGTTACAATTCAGTACCCTATCCTAAAGCTTGCTGTTAGGAGGGAATCTGCAGCTTGCAGTGAAAGCGCTTCCAGAGGGGAGTCTAATGAGGGCAAACATTTGATGGTAGCAGCTTCCCTGCGGGAGATAGTCTCTTTGCCAAAATCGCATTATTAGGCGAAAGTAAGTTACAATTCAGTACCTTATATTAAAGCTTGCTGTTAGGAGGGAATCTGCTGCTTGCAGTGAAAGCGCTTCCAGAGGGGAGTCTAATGAGGGCAAACATTTGATGGTAGCAGCTTCCCTGCGGGAGATACTCTCTTTGCCAAAATCGCATTATTAGGCGAAAGTAAGTTACAATTCAGTACCCTATCCTAAAGCTTGCTGTTAGGAGGGAATCTGCAGCTTGCAGTGAAAGCGCTTCCAGAGGGGAGTCTAATGAGGGCAAACATTTGATGGTAGCAGCTTCCCTGAGGGAGATATTCTCTTTGCCATAATCGCATTATTAGCCGCAGTTAAGATATAATTCAGTACCCTATCCTAAAGCTTGCTGTTAGGAGGGAATCTGCAGCTTGCAGTGAAAGCGCTTCCAGAGGGGAGTCTAATGAAGGCAAACATTTGATGGTAGCAGCTTCCCTGCGGGAGATAGTCTCTTTGCCAAAATCGCATTATTAGGCGAAAGTAAGTTACAATTCAGTACCCTATCCTAAAGCTTGCTGTTAGGAGGGAATCTGCAGCTTGCAGTGAAAGCGCTTCCAGAGGGGAGTCTAATGAGGGCAAACATTTGATGGTAGCAGCTTCCCTGCGTGAGATACTCTCTTTGCCAAAATCGCATTATTAGGCGAAAGTAAGTTACAATTCAGTATACTGTCCTACAGCTTGCTGTTAGGAGGGAATCTGCAGCTTGCAGTGAAAGTGCTTCCGGAGGGGAGTCTAATGAGGGCAAACATTTGATGGTAGCAGCTTCCCTGCGGGAGATACTCTCTTTGCCAAAATCGCATTATTAGGCGAAAGTAAGTTACAATTCAGTACCTTATCCTAAAGCTTGCTGTTAGGAGGGAATCTGCAGCTTGCAGTGAAAGCGCTTCCAGAGGGGAGTCTAATGAGGGCAAACATTTGATGGTAGCAGCTTCCCTGCGGGAGATACTCTCTTTGCCAAAATCGCATTATTAGGCGAAAGTAAGTTACAATTCAGTACCCTATCCTAAAGCTTGCTGTTAGGATGGAATCTGCAGCTTGAAGTGAATGCGCTTCCAGAGGGTAGTCTAACGAGGGCAAACATTTGATGGTAACAGCTTCCCTGCGGGAGATACTCTCTTTGCCAAAATCGCATTATTAGGCGAAAGTAAGTTACAATTCAGTACCCTACCCTAAAGCTTGCTGTTAGGAGGGAATCTGCAGCTTGCAGTGAAAGGGCTTCCAGAGGGGAGTCTAATGAGGGCAAAGATTTGATGGTAGCAGCTTCCCTGCGGGAGATATTCTCTTTGCCATAATCGCCTTATTAGCCGCAGTTAAGATTCAATTCAGTACTCTATCCTAAAGCTTGCTGTTAGGAGGGAATCTGCAGCTTGCAGTGAAAGCGCTTCCAGAGGGGAGTCTAATGAGGGCAAACATTTGATGGTAGCAGCTTCCCTGCGTGAGATACTCTCTTTGCCAAAATCGCATTAATAGGCGAAAGTAAGTTACAATTCAGTACCCTATCCTAAAGCTTGCTGTTAGGAGGGAATCTGCAGCTTGCAGTGAAAGTGCTTCCGGAGGGGAGTCTAATGAGGGCAAACATTTGATGGTAGCAGCTTCCCTGCGGGAGATACTCTCTTTGCTAAAATCGCATTATTAGGCGAAAGTAAGTTACAATTCAGTACCTTATCCTAAAGCTTGCTGTTAGGAGGGAATCTGCAGCTTGCAGTGAAAGCGCTTCCAGAGGGGAGTCTAATGAGGGCAAACATTTGATGGTAGCAGCTTCCCTGCGGGAGATACTCTCTTTGCCAAAATCGCATTATTAGGCGAAAGTAAGTTACAATTCAGTACCCTATCCTAAAGCTTGCTGTTAGGAGGGAATCTGCAGCTTGCAGTGAAAGCGCTTCCAGAGGGGAGTCTAATGAGGGCAAACATTTGATGGTAGCAGCTTCCCTGCGGGAGATACTCTCTTTGCCAAAATCGCATTATTAGGCGAAAGTAAGTTACAATTCAGTACCCTATCCTAAAGCTTGCTGTTAGGAGGGAATCTGCAGCTTGCAGTGAAAGCGCTTCCAGAGGGGAGTCTAATGAGGGCAAATATTTGATGGTAGCAGCTTCCCTGCGGGAGATAGTCTCTTTGCCAAAATCACATTATTAGGCGAAAGTAAGATACAATTCAGTACCCTATCCTAAAGCTTGCTGTTAGGAGGGAATCTGCAGCTTGCAGTGAAAGTGCTTCCAGAGGGGAGTCTAATGAGGGCAAACATTTGATGGTAGCAGCTTCCCTGCGGGAGATAGTCTCTTTGCCAAAATCGCATTATTAGGCGAAAGTAAGTTACAATTCAGTACCCTATCCTAAAGCTTGCTGTTAGGAGGGAATCTGCAGCTTGCAGTGAAAGCGCTTCCAGAGGGGAGTCTAATGAGGGCAAATATTTGATGGTAGCAACTTCCCTGCGGGAGATACTCTCTTTGCCAAAATCGCATTATTAGGCGAAAGTAAGTTACAATTCAGTACCCTATCCTAAAGCTTGCTGTTAGGAGGGAATCTGCAGCTTGCAGTGAAAGCGCTTCCAGAGGGGAGTCTAATGAGGGCAAACTTTTGATGGTAGCAGCTTCCCTGCGGGAGATAGTCTCTTTGCCAAAATCGCATTATTAGGCGAAAGTAAGTTACAATTCAGTACCTTATATTAAAGCTTGCTGTTAGGAGGGAATCTGCTGCTTGCAGTGAAAGCGCTTCCAGAGGGGAGTCTAATGAGGGCAAACATTTGATGGTAGCAGCTTCCCTGCGGGAGATACTCTCTTTGCCAAAATCGCATTATTAGGCGAAAGTAAGTTACAATTCAGTACCCTATCCTAAAGCTTGCTGTTAGGAGGGAATCTGCAGCTTGCAGTGAAAGCGCTTCCAGAGGGGAGTCTAATGAGGGCAAACATTTGATGGTAGCAGCTTCCCTGAGGGAGATATTCTCTTTGCCATAATCGCATTATTAGCCGCAGTTAAGATACAATTCAGTACCCTATCCTAAAGCTTGCTGTTAGGAGGGAATCTGCAGCTTGCAGTGAAAGCGCTTCCAGAGGGGAGTCTAATGAAGGCAAACATTTGATGGTAGCAGCTTCCCTGCGGGAGATAGTCTCTTTGCCAAAATCGCATTATTAGGCGAAAGTAAGTTACAATTCAGTACCCTATCCTAAAGCTTGCTGTTAGGAGGGAATCTGCAGCTTGCAGTGAAAGCGCTTCCAGAGGGGAGTCTAATGAGGGCAAACATTTGATGGTAGCAGCTTCCCTGCGGCTGATAGTCTCTTTGCCAAAATCGCATTATTAGGCGAAAGTAAGTTACAATTCAGTACCCTATCCTAAAGCTTGCTGTTAGGAGGGAATCTGCAGCTTGCAGTGAAAGCGCTTCCAGAGGGGAGTCTAATGAGGGCAAACATTTGATGGTAGCAGCTTCCCTGCGGGAGATACTTTCTTTGCCAAAATCGCATTATTAGGCGAAAGTAAGTTACAATTCAGTACCCTATCCTAAAGCTTGCTGTTAGGATGGAATCTGCAGCTTGAAGTGAATGCGCTTCCAGAGGGTAGTCTAACGAGGGCAAACATTTGATGGTAACAGCTTCCCTGCGGGAGATACTCTCTTTGCCAAAATCGCATTATTAGGCGAAAGTAAGTTACAATTCAGTACCCTACCCTAAAGCTTGCTTTTAGGAGGGAATCTGCAGCTTGCAGTGAAAGGGCTTCCAGAGGGGAGTCTAATGAGGGCAAACATTTGATGGTAGCAGCTTCCCTGCGGGAGATATTCTCTTTGCCATAATCGCCTTATTAGCCGCAGTTAAGATACAATTCAGTACTCTATCCTAAAGCTTGCTGTTAGGAGGGAATCTGCAGCTTGCAGTGAAAGCGCTTCCAGAGGGGAGTCTAATGAGGGCAAACATTTGATGGTAGCAGCTTCCCTGCGTGAGATACTCTCTTTGCCAAAATCGCATTATTAGGCGAAAGTAAGTTACAATTCAGTACCCTATCCTGAAGCTTGCTGTTAGGAGGGAATCTGCAGCTTGCAGTGAAAGTGCTTCCGGAGGGGAGTCTAATGAGGGCAAACATTTGATGGTAGCAGCTTCCCTGCGGGAGATACTCTCTTTGCCAAAATCGCATTATTAGGCGAAAGTAAGTTACAATTCAGTACCTTATCCTAAAGCTTGCTGTTAGGAGGGAATCTGCAGCTTGCAGTGAAAGCGCTTCCAGAGGGGAGTCTAATGAGGGCAAACATTTGATGGTAGCAGCTTCCCTGCGGGAGATACTCTCTTTGCCAAAATCGCATTATTAGGCGAAAGTAAGTTACAATTCAGTACCCTATCCTAAAGCTTGCTGTTAGGAGGGAATCTGCAGCTTGCAGTGAAAGCGCTTCCAGAGGGGAGTCTAATGAGGGCAAACATTTGATGGTAGCAGCTTCCCTGCGGGAGATACTCTCTTTGCCAAAATCGCATTATTAGGCGAAAGTAAGTTACAATTCAGTACCCTATCCTAAAGCTTGCTGTTAGGAGGGAATCTGCAGCTTGCAGTGAAAGCGCTTCCAGAGGGGAGTCTAATGAGGGCAAATATTTGATGGTAGCAGCTTCCCTGCGGGAGATATTCTCTTTGCCATAATCGTATTATTAGCCGCAGTTAAGATACAATTCAGTACCCTATCCTAAAGCTTGCTGTTAGGAGGGAATCTGCAGCTTGCAGTGAAAGCGCTTCCAGAGGGGAGTCTAATGAGGGCAAACATTTGATGATAGCAGCTTCCCTGCGGGAGATATTCTCTTTGCCAAAATCGCATTATTAGGCGAAAATAAGATACAATTCAGTACCCTATCCTAAAGCTTGCTGTTAGGAGGGAATCTGCAGCTTGCAGTGAAAGCGCTTCCAGAGGAGAGTATAATGAGGGCAAATATTTGATGGTAGCAACTTCCCTGCGGGAGATAGTCTCTTTGCCAATATCGCATTATTATGCAAAAGTAAGTTACAATTCAGTACCCTATCCTAAAGCTTGCTGTTAGGATGGAATCTGCAGCTTGCAGTGAAAGCGCTTCCAGAGGGGAGTCTAATGAGGGCAAACATTTGATGGTAGCAGCTTCCCTGCGGGAGATATTCTCTTTGCCAAAATCGTCTTATTAGCCACAGTTAAGATACAATTCAGTATCCTATCCTAAAGCTTGCTGTTAGGAGGGAATCTGCAGCTTGCAGTGAAAGCGCTTCCAGAGGGGAGTCTAATGAGGGCAAACATTTGATGGTATCAGCTTCCCTGCGGGAGATATTCTCTTTGCCAAAATCGCATTATTAGGCGAAAGTAAGTTACAATTCAGTACCCTATCCTAAAGCTTGCTGTTAGGAGGGAATCTGCAGCTTGCAGTGAAAGCGCTTCCAGAGGGGAGTCTAATGAGGCCAAACATTTGATGGTAGCAGCTTCCCTGCGGGAGATAGTCTCTTTGCCAAAATCGCATTATTAGCCGCAGTTAAGATACAATTCAGTACCCTATCCTAAAGCTTGCTGTTAGGAGGGAATCTGCAGCTTGCAGTGAAAGCGCTTCCAGAGGGGAGTCTAATGAGGGCAAACATTTGATGGTAGCAGCTTCCCTGCGGGAGATACTCTCTTTGACAATATCGCCTTATTAGCCGCAGTTAAGATACAATTCAGTACCCTATCCTAAAGCTTGCTGTTAGGATGGAATCTGCAGCTTGCTGTGAAAGCGCTTCCAGAGGGGAGTGTAATGAGGGCAAACATTTTATGGTAGCAGCTTCCCTGCGGGAGATAGTCTCTTTGCCAAAATCGCATTATTAGGCGAAAGTAAGATACAATTCAGTACCCTATCCTAAAGCTTGCTGTTAGGAGGGAATCTGCAGCTTGCAGTGAAAGCGCTTCCAGAGGGGAGTCTAATGAGGGCAAACATTTGATGGTAGCAGCTTCCCTGAGGGAGATAGTCTCTTTGCCAAAATCGCATTATTAGGCGAAAGTAAGTTACAATTCAGTACCCTATCCTAAAGCTTGCTGTTAGGAGGGAATCTGCAGCTTGCAGTGAAAGCGCTTCCAGAGGGGAGTCTAATGAGGGCAAAGATTTGATGGTAGCAGCTTCCCTGCGGGAGATACTCTCTTTGTCAAAATCGCATTATTAGGCGAAAGTAAGTTACAATTCAGTACCCTATCCTAAAGCTTGCTGTTAGGAGGGAATCTGCAGCTTGCAGTGAAAGCGCTTCCAGAGGGGAGTCTAATGAGGGCAAGCATTAGATTGTAGCAGCTTCCCTGCGGGAGATACTCTCTTTGACATAATCGCATTATTAGGCGAAAGTAAGTTACAATTCAGTACCCTATCCTAAAGCTTGCTGTTAGGAGGGAATCTGCAGCTTGCAGTGAAAGCGCTTCCAGAGGGGAGTCTAATGAGGGCAAACATTTGATGGTAGCAGCTTCCCTGCGGGAGATAGTCTCTTTGCCAAAATCGCATTATTAGGCGAAAGTAAGTTACAATTCAGTACCCTATCCTAAAGCTTGCTGTTAGGAGGGAATCTGCAGCTTGCAGTGAAAGCGCTTCCAGAGGGGAGTCTAATGAGGGCAAACATTTGATGGTAGCAGCTTCCCTGCGGGAGATATTCTTTTTGCAAAATCGCCTTATTAGCCGCAGTTAAGTTACAATTCAGTATACTGTCCTATAGCTTGCTGTTAGGAGGGAATCTGCAGCTTGCAGTGAAAGTGCTTCCAGAGGGGAGTCTAATGAGGGCAAACATTTGATGGTAGCAGCTTCCCTGCGGGAGATAGTCTCTTTGCCAAAATCGCATTATTAGGCGAAAGTAAGTTACAATTCAGTACACTATCCTAAAGCTTGCTGTTAGGAGGGAATCTGCAGCTTGCAGTGAAAGCACTTCCAGAGGGGAGTCTAATGAGGGCAAAGATTTGATGGTAGCAGCTTCCCTGCGGGAGATAGTCTCTTTGCCAAAATCGCATTATTAGGCGAAAGTAAGTTACAATTCAGTACCCTATCCTAAAGCTTGCTGTTAGGAGGGAATCTGCAGCTTGCAGTGAAAGTGCTTCCAGAGGGGAGTCTAATGAGGGCAAACATTTGATGGTAGCAGCTTCCCTGCGGGAGATAGTCTCTTTGCCAAAATGGCCTTATTAGCCGCAGTTAAGTTACAATTCAGTACCCTATCCTAAAGCTTGCTGTTAGGAGGGAATCTGCAGCTTGCAGTGAAAGCGCTTCCAGAGGAGAGTCTAATGAGGGCAAATATTTGATGGTAGCAACTTCCCTGCGGGAGATACTCTCTTTGCCAAAATCGCATTATTAGGCGAAAGTAAGTTACAATTCAGTACACTATCCTAAAGCTTGCTGTTAGGAGGGAATCTGCAGCTTGCAGTGAAAGCGCTTCCAGAGGGGAGTCTAATGAGGGCAAACATTTGATGGTAACAGCTTCCCTGCGGGAGATACTATATTTGCCAAAATCGCATTATTAGGCGAAAGTAAGTTACAATTCAGTACCTTATCCTAAAGCTTGCTGTTAGGAGGGAATCTGCAGGTTGCAGTGAAAGCGCTTCCAGAGGGGAGTCTAATGAGGGCAAACATTTGATGGTAGCAGCTTCCCTGCGGGAGATACTCTCTTTGCCAAAATCGCATTATTAGGCGAAAGTAAGATACAATTCAGTACCCTATCCTAAAGCTTGCTGTTAGGAGGGAATCTGCAGCTTGCAGTGAAAGCGCTTCCAGAGGGGAGTCTAACGAGGGCAAACATTTGATGGTAGAAGCTTCCCTGCGGGAGATACTCTCTTTGCCAAAATCGCATTATTAGGCGAAAGTAAGTTACAATTCAGTACCCTATCCTAAAGCTTGCTGTTAGGAGGGAATCTGCAGCTTGCAGTGAAAGCGCTTCCAGAGAGGAGTCTAATGAAGGCAAATATTTGATGGTAGCAGCTTCCCTGCGGGAGATATTCTCTTTGCCATAATCGCATTATTAGCCGCAGTTAAGTTACAATTCAGTACCCTATCCTAAAGCTTGCTGTTAGGAGGGAATCTGCAGCTTGCAGTGAAAGCGCTTCCAGAGGGGAGTCTAATGAGGGCAAACATTTGATGGTAGCAGCTTCCCTGCGGGAGATACTCTCTTTGCCAAAATCGCATTATTAGGCGAAAGTAAGTTACAATTCAGTACCCTATCCTAAAGCTTGCTGTTAGGAGGGAATCTGCAGCTTGCAGTGAAAGCGCTTCCAGAGGGGAGTCTAATGAGGGCAAACATTTGATGGTAGCAGCTTCCCTGCGGGAGATAATCTCTTTGCCAAAATCGCATTATTAGGCGAAAGTAAGTTACAATTCAGTACCTTATCCTAAAGCTTGCTGTTAGGAGGGAATCTGCAGCTTGCAGTGAAAGCGCTTCCAGAGGGGAGTCTAATGAGGGCAAACATTTGATGGTAGCAGCTTCCCTGCGGGAGATACTCTCTTTGCCAAAATCGCATTATTAGGCGAAAGTAAGTTACAATTCAGTACCTTATCCTAAAGCTTGCTGTTAGGAGGGAATCTGCTGCTTGCAGTGAAAGCGCTTCCAGAGGGGAGTCTAATGAGGGCAAACATTTGATGGTAGCAGCTTCCCTGCGGGAGATACTCTCTTTGCCAAAATCGCATTATTAGGCGAAAGTAAGTTACAATTCAGTACCCTATCCTAAAGCTTGCTGTTAGGAGGGAATCTGCAGCTTGCAGTGAAAGCGCTTCCAGAGGAGAGTCTAATGAGGGCAAATATTTGATGGTAGCAACTTCCCTGCGGGAGATACTCTCTTTGCCAAAATCGCATTATTAGGCGAAAGTAAGTTACAATTCAGTACACTATCCTAAAGCTTGCTGTTAGGAGGGAATCTGCAGCTTGCAGTGAAAGCACTTCCAGAGGGGAGTCTAATGAGGGCAAACATTTGATGGTAGCAGCTTCCCTGCGGGAGATAGTCTCTTTGCCAAAATCACATTATTAGGCGAAAGTAAGATACAATTCAGTACCCTATCCTAAAGCTTGCTGTTAGGAGGGAATCTGCAGCTTGCAGTGAAAGTGCTTCCAGAGGGGAGTCTAATGAGGGCAAACATTTGATGGTAGCAGCTTCCCTGCGGGAGATAGTCTCTTTGCCAAAATCGCATTATTAGGCGAAAGTAAGTTACAATTCAGTACCCTATCCTAAAGCTTGCTGTTAGGAGGGAATCTGCAGCTTGCAGTGAAAGCGCTTCCAGAGGGGAGTCTAATGAGGGCAAATATTTGATGGTAGCAACTTCCCTGCGGGAGATACTCTCTTTGCCAAAATCGCATTATTAGGCGAAAGTAAGTTACAATTCAGTACCCTATCCTAAAGCTTGCTGTTAGGAGGGAATCTGCAGCTTGCAGTGAAAGCGCTTCCAGAGGGGAGTCTAATGAGGGCAAACATTTGATGGTAGCAGCTTCCCTGCGGGAGATAGTCTCTTTGCCAAAATCGCATTATTAGGCGAAAGTAAGTTACAATTCAGTACCTTATATTAAAGCTTGCTGTTAGGAGGGAATCTGCTGCTTGCAGTGAAAGCGCTTCCAGAGGGGAGTCTAATGAGGGCAAACATTTGATGGTAGCAGCTTCCCTGCGGGAGATACTCTCTTTGCCAAAATCGCATTATTAGGCGAAAGTAAGTTACAATTCAGTACCCTATCCTAAAGCTTGCTGTTAGGAGGGAATCTGCAGCTTGCAGTGAAAGCGCTTCCAGAGGGGAGTCTAATGAGGGCAAACATTTGATGGTAGCAGCTTCCCTGAGGGAGATATTCTCTTTGCCATAATCGCATTATTAGCCGCAGTTAAGATACAATTCAGTACCCTATCCTAAAGCTTGCTGTTAGGAGGGAATCTGCAGCTTGCAGTGAAAGCGCTTCCAGAGGGGAGTCTAATGAAGGCAAACATTTGATGGTAGCAGCTTCCCTGCGGGAGATAGTCTCTTTGCCAAAATCGCATTATTAGGCGAAAGTAAGTTACAATTCAGTACCCTATCCTAAAGCTTGCTGTTAGGAGGGAATCTGCAGCTTGCAGTGAAAGCGCTTCCAGAGGGGAGTCTAATGAGGGCAAACATTTGATGGTAGCAGCTTCCCTGCGGCTGATAGTCTCTTTGCCAAAATCGCATTATTAGGCGAAAGTAAGTTACAATTCAGTACCCTATCCTAAAGCTTGCTGTTAGGAGGGAATCTGCAGCTTGCAGTGAAAGCGCTTCCAGAGGGGAGTCTAATGAGGGCAAACATTTGATGGTAGCAGCTTCCCTGCGGGAGATACTTTCTTTGCCAAAATCGCATTATTAGGCGAAAGTAAGTTACAATTCAGTACCCTATCCTAAAGCTTGCTGTTAGGATGGAATCTGCAGCTTGAAGTGAATGCGCTTCCAGAGGGTAGTCTAACGAGGGCAAACATTTGATGGTAACAGCTTCCCTGCGGGAGATACTCTCTTTGCCAAAATCGCATTATTAGGCGAAAGTAAGTTACAATTCAGTACCCTACCCTAAAGCTTGCTGTTAGGAGGGAATCTGCAGCTTGCAGTGAAAGGGCTTCCAGAGGGGAGTCTAATGAGGGCAAACATTTGATGGTAGCAGCTTCCCTGCGGGAGATATTCTCTTTGCCATAATCGCCTTATTAGCCGCAGTTAAGATACAATTCAGTACTCTATCCTAAAGCTTGCTGTTAGGAGGGAATCTGCAGCTTGCAGTGAAAGCGCTTCCAGAGGGGAGTCTAATGAGGGCAAACATTTGATGGTAGCAGCTTCCCTGCGTGAGATACTCTCTTTGCCAAAATCGCATTATTAGGCGAAAGTAAGTTACAATTCAGTACCCTATCCTGAAGCTTGCTGTTAGGAGGGAATCTGCAGCTTGCAGTGAAAGTGCTTCCGGAGGGGAGTCTAATGAGGGCAAACATTTGATGGTAGCAGCTTCCCTGCGGGAGATACTCTCTTTGCCAAAATCGCATTATTAGGCGAAAGTAAGTTACAATTCAGTACCTTATCCTAAAGCTTGCTGTTAGGAGGGAATCTGCAGCTTGCAGTGAAAGCGCTTCCAGAGGGGAGTCTAATGAGGGCAAACATTTGATGGTAGCAGCTTCCCTGCGGGAGATACTCTCTTTGCCAAAATCGCATTATTAGGCGAAAGTAAGTTACAATTCAGTACCCTATCCTAAAGCTTGCTGTTAGGATGGAATCTGCAGCTTGAAGTGAATGCGCTTCCAGAGGGTAGTCTAACGAGGGCAAACATTTGATGGTAACAGCTTCCCTGCGGGAGATACTCTCTTTGCCAAAATCGCATTATTAGGCGAAAGTAAGTTACAATTCAGTACCCTACCCTAAAGCTTGCTGTTAGGAGGGAATCTGCAGCTTGCAGTGAAAGGGCTTCCAGAGGGGAGTCTAATGAGGGCAAAGATTTGATGGTAGCAGCTTCCCTGCGGGAGATATTCTCTTTGCCATAATCGCCTTATTAGCCGCAGTTAAGATTCAATTCAGTACTCTATCCTAAAGCTTGCTGTTAGGAGGGAATCTGCAGCTTGCAGTGAAAGCGCTTCCAGAGGGGAGTCTAATGAGGGCAAACATTTGATGGTAGCAGCTTCCCTGCGTGAGATACTCTCTTTGCCAAAATCGCATTATTAGGCGAAAGTAAGTTACAATTCAGTACCCTATCCTAAAGCTTGCTGTTAGGAGGGAATCTGCAGCTTGCAGTGAAAGTGCTTCCGGAGGGGAGTCTAATGAGGGCAAACATTTGATGGTAGCAGCTTCCCTGCGGGAGATACTCTCTTTGCCAAAATCGCATTATTAGGCGAAAGTAAGTTACAATTCAGTACCTTATCCTAAAGCTTGCTGTTAGGAGGGAATCTGCAGCTTGCAGTGAAAGCGCTTCCAGAGGGGAGTCTAATGAGGGCAAACATTTGATGGTAGCAGCTTCCCTGCGGGAGATACTCTCTTTGCCAAAATCGCATTATTAGGCGAAAGTAAGTTACAATTCAGTACCCTATCCTAAAGCTTGCTGTTAGGAGGGAATCTGCAGCTTGCAGTGAAAGCGCTTCCAGAGGGGAGTCTAATGAGGGCAAACATTTGATGGTAGCAGCTTCCCTGCGGGAGATACTCTCTTTGCCAAAATCGCATTATTAGGCGAAAGTAAGTTACAATTCAGTACCCTATCCTAAAGCTTGCTGTTAGGAGGGAATCTGCAGCTTGCAGTGAAAGCGCTTCCAGAGGGGAGTCTAATGAGGGCAAATATTTGATGGTAGCAGCTTCCCTGCGGGAGATATTCTCTTTGCCATAATCGTATTATTAGCCGCAGTTAAGATACAATTCAGTACCCTATCCTAAAGCTTGCTGTTAGGAGGGAATCTGCAGCTTGCAGTGAAAGCGCTTCCAGAGGGGAGTCTAATGAGGGCAAACATTTGATGATAGCAGCTTCCCTGCGGGAGATATTCTCTTTGCCAAAATCGCATTATTAGGCGAAAATAAGATACAATTCAGTACCCTATCCTAAAGCTTGCTGTTAGGAGGGAATCTGCAGCTTGCAGTGAAAGCGCTTCCAGAGGAGAGTATAATGAGGGCAAATATTTGATGGTAGCAACTTCCCTGCGGGAGATAGTCTCTTTGCCAATATCGCATTATTATGCAAAAGTAAGTTACAATTCAGTACCCTATCCTAAAGCTTGCTGTTAGGATGGAATCTGCAGCTTGCAGTGAAAGCGCTTCCAGAGGGGAGTCTAATGAGGGCAAACATTTGATGGTAGCAGCTTCCCTGCGGGAGATATTCTCTTTGCCAAAATCGTCTTATTAGCCACAGTTAAGATACAATTCAGTATCCTATCCTAAAGCTTGCTGTTAGGAGGGAATCTGCAGCTTGCAGTGAAAGCGCTTCCAGAGGGGAGTCTAATGAGGGCAAACATTTGATGGTATCAGCTTCCCTGCGGGAGATATTCTCTTTGCCAAAATCGCATTATTAGGCGAAAGTAAGTTACAATTCAGTACCCTATCCTAAAGCTTGCTGTTAGGAGGGAATCTGCAGCTTGCAGTGAAAGCGCTTCCAGAGGGGAGTCTAATGAGGCCAAACATTTGATGGTAGCAGCTTCCCTGCGGGAGATAGTCTCTTTGCCAAAATCGCATTATTAGCCGCAGTTAAGATACAATTCAGTACCCTATCCTAAAGCTTGCTGTTAGGAGGGAATCTGCAGCTTGCAGTGAAAGCGCTTCCAGAGGGGAGTCTAATGAGGGCAAACATTTGATGGTAGCAGCTTCCCTGCGGGAGATACTCTCTTTGACAATATCGCCTTATTAGCCGCAGTTAAGATACAATTCAGTACCCTATCCTAAAGCTTGCTGTTAGGATGGAATCTGCAGCTTGCTGTGAAAGCGCTTCCAGAGGGGAGTGTAATGAGGGCAAACATTTGATGGTAGCAGCTTCCCTGCGGGAGATAGTCTCTTTGCCAAAATCGCATTATTAGGCGAAAGTAAGATACAATTCAGTACCCTATCCTAAAGCTTGCTGTTAGGAGGGAATCTGCAGCTTGCAGTGAAAGCGCTTCCAGAGGGGAGTCTAATGAGGGCAAACATTTGATGGTAGCAGCTTCCCTGAGGGAGATAGTCTCTTTGCCAAAATCGCATTATTAGGCGAAAGTAAGTTACAATTCAGTACCCTATCCTAAAGCTTGCTGTTAGGAGGGAATCTGCAGCTTGCAGTGAAAGCGCTTCCAGAGGGGAGTCTAATGAGGGCAAAGATTTGATGGTAGCAGCTTCCCTGCGGGAGATACTCTCTTTGTCAAAATCGCATTATTAGGCGAAAGTAAGTTACAATTCAGTACCCTATCCTAAAGCTTGCTGTTAGGAGGGAATCTGCAGCTTGCAGTGAAAGCGCTTCCAGAGGGGAGTCTAATGAGGGCAAGCATTAGATTGTAGCAGCTTCCCTGCGGGAGATACTCTCTTTGACATAATCGCATTATTAGGCGAAAGTAAGTTACAATTCAGTACCCTATCCTAAAGCTTGCTGTTAGGAGGGAATCTGCAGCTTGCAGTGAAAGCGCTTCCAGAGGGGAGTCTAATGAGGGCAAACATTTGATGGTAGCAGCTTCCCTGCGGGAGATAGTCTCTTTGCCAAAATCGCATTATTAGGCGAAAGTAAGTTACAATTCAGTACCCTATCCTAAAGCTTGCTGTTAGGAGGGAATCTGCAGCTTGCAGTGAAAGCGCTTCCAGAGGGGAGTCTAATGAGGGCAAACATTTGATGGTAGCAGCTTCCCTGCGGGAGATATTCTTTTTGCAAAATCGCCTTATTAGCCGCAGTTAAGTTACAATTCAGTATACTGTCCTATAGCTTGCTGTTAGGAGGGAATCTGCAGCTTGCAGTGAAAGTGCTTCCAGAGGGGAGTCTAATGAGGGCAAACATTTGATGGTAGCAGCTTCCCTGCGGGAGATAGTCTCTTTGCCAAAATCGCATTATTAGGCGAAAGTAAGTTACAATTCAGTACACTATCCTAAAGCTTGCTGTTAGGAGGGAATCTGCAGCTTGCAGTGAAAGCACTTCCAGAGGGGAGTCTAATGAGGGCAAAGATTTGATGGTAGCAGCTTCCCTGCGGGAGATAGTCTCTTTGCCAAAATCGCATTATTAGGCGAAAGTAAGTTACAATTCAGTACCCTATCCTAAAGCTTGCTGTTAGGAGGGAATCTGCAGCTTGGAGTGAAAGTGCTTCCAGAGGGGAGTCTAATGAGGGCAAACATTTGATGGTAGCAGCTTCCCTGCGGGAGATAGTCTCTTTGCCAAAATGGCCTTATTAGCCGCAGTTAAGTTACAATTCAGTACCCTATCCTAAAGCTTGCTGTTAGGAGGGAATCTGCAGCTTGCAGTGAAAGCGCTTCCAGAGGAGAGTCTAATGAGGGCAAATATTTGATGGTAGCAACTTCCCTGCGGGAGATACTCTCTTTGCCAAAATCGCATTATTAGGCGAAAGTAAGTTACAATTCAGTACACTATCCTAAAGCTTGCTGTTAGGAGGGAATCTGCAGCTTGCAGTGAAAGCGCTTCCAGAGGGGAGTCTAATGAGGGCAAACATTTGATGGTAACAGCTTCCCTGCGGGAGATACTATATTTGCCAAAATCGCATTATTAGGCGAAAGTAAGTTATAATTCAGTACCTTATCCTAAAGCTTGCTGTTAGGAGGGAATCTGCAGCTTGCAGTGAAAGCGCTTCCAGAGGGGAGTCTAATGAGGGCAAACATTTGATGGTAGCAGCTTCCCTGCGGGAGATAATCTCTTTGCCAAAATCGCATTATTAGGCGAAAGTAAGTTACAATTCAGTACCTTATCCTAAAGCTTGCTGTTAGGAGGGAATCTGCAGCTTGCAGTGAAAGCGCTTCCAGAGGGGAGTCTAATGAGGGCAAACATTTGATGGTAGCAGCTTCCCTGCGGGAGATACTCTCTTTGCCAAAATCGCATTATTAGGCGAAAGTAAGTTACAATTCAGTACCTTATCCTAAAGCTTGCTGTTAGGAGGGAATCTGCTGCTTGCAGTGAAAGCGCTTCCAGAGGGGAGTCTAATGAGGGCAAACATTTGATGGTAGCAGCTTCCCTGCGGGAGATACTCTCTTTGCCAAAATCGCATTATTAGGCGAAAGTAAGTTACAATTCAGTACCCTATCCTAAAGCTTGCTGTTAGGAGGGAATCTGCAGCTTGCAGTGAAAGCGCTTCCAGAGGGGAGTCTAATGAGGGCAAACATTTGATGGTAGCAGCTTCCCTGCGGGAGATATTCTCTTTGCCATAATCGCATTATTAGTCGCAGTTAAGATACAATTCAGTACCCTATCCTAAAGCTTGCTGTTAGGAGGGAATCTGCAGCTTGCAGTGAAAGCGCTTCCAGAGGGGAGTCTAATGAAGGCAAACATTTGATGGTAGCAGCTTCCCTGCGGGAGATAGTCTCTTTGCCAAAATCGCATTATTAGGCGAAAGTAAGTTACAATTCAGTACCCTATCCTAAAGCTTGCTGTTAGGAGGGAATCTGCAGCTTGCAGTGAAAGCGCTTCCAGAGGGGAGTCTAATGAGGGCAAACATTTGATGGTAGCAGCTTCCCTGCGGGAGATACTCTCTTTGACAATATCGCCTTATTAGCCGCAATTTAGATACAATTCAGTACCCTATCCTAAAGCTTGCTGTTAGGAGGGAATCTGCAGCTTGCAGTGAAAGCACTTCCAGAGGGGAGTCTAATGAGGGCAAACATTTGATGGTAGCAGCTTCCCTGCGGGAGATATTCTTTTTGCAAAATCGCCTTTTTAGCCGCAGTTAAGTTACAATTCAGTATACTGTCCTATAGCTTGCTGTTAGGAGGGAATCTGCAGCTTGCAGTGAAAGTGCTTCCAGAGGGGAGTCTAATGAGGGCAAACATTTGATGGTAGCAGCTTCCCTGCGGGAGATACTCTCTTTGCCAAAATCGCATTATTAGGCGAAAGTAAGTTACAATTCAGTACCCTATCCTAAAGCTTGCTGTTAGGAGGGAATCTGCAGCTTGCAGTGAAAGCGCTTCCAGAGGAGAGTCTAATGAGGGCAAATATTTGATGGTAGCAACTTCCCTGCGGGAGATACTCTCTTTGCCAAAATCGCATTATTAGGCGAAAGTAAGTTACAATTCAGTACACTATCCTAAAGCTTGCTGTTAGGAGGGAATCTGCAGCTTGCAGTGAAAGCACTTCCAGAGGGGAGTCTAATGAGGGCAAACATTTGATGGTAGCAGCTTCCCTGCGGGAGATAGTCTCTTTGCCAAAATCACATTATTAGGCGAAAGTAAGATACAATTCAGTACCCTATCCTAAAGCTTGCTGTTAGGAGGGAATCTGCAGCTTGCAGTGAAAGTGCTTCCAGAGGGGAGTCTAATGAGGGCAAACATTTGATGGTAGCAGCTTCCCTGCGGGAGATAGTCTCTTTGCCAAAATCGCATTATTAGGCGAAAGTAAGTTACAATTCAGTACCCTATCCTAAAGCTTGCTGTTAGGAGGGAATCTGCAGCTTGCAGTGAAAGCGCTTCCAGAGGGGAGTCTAATGAGGGCAAATATTTGATGGTAGCAACTTCCCTGCGGGAGATACTCTCTTTGCCAAAATCGCATTATTAGGCGAAAGTAAGTTACAATTCAGTACCCTATCCTAAAGCTTGCTGTTAGGAGGGAATCTGCAGCTTGCAGTGAAAGCGCTTCCAGAGGGGAGTCTAATGAGGGCAAACATTTGATGGTAGCAGCTTCCCTGCGGGAGATAGTCTCTTTGCCAAAATCGCATTATTAGGCGAAAGTAAGTTACAATTCAGTACCTTATATTAAAGCTTGCTGTTAGGAGGGAATCTGCTGCTTGCAGTGAAAGCGCTTCCAGAGGGGAGTCTAATGAGGGCAAACATTTGATGGTAGCAGCTTCCCTGCGGGAGATACTCTCTTTGCCAAAATCGCATTATTAGGCGAAAGTAAGTTACAATTCAGTACCCTATCCTAAAGCTTGCTGTTAGGAGGGAATCTGCAGCTTGCAGTGAAAGCGCTTCCAGAGGGGAGTCTAATGAGGGCAAACATTTGATGGTAGCAGCTTCCCTGAGGGAGATATTCTCTTTGCCATAATCGCATTATTAGCCGCAGTTAAGATACAATTCAGTACCCTATCCTAAAGCTTGCTGTTAGGAGGGAATCTGCAGCTTGCAGTGAAAGCGCTTCCAGAGGGGAGTCTAATGAAGGCAAACATTTGATGGTAGCAGCTTCCCTGCGGGAGATAGTCTCTTTGCCAAAATCGCATTATTAGGCGAAAGTAAGTTACAATTCAGTACCCTATCCTAAAGCTTGCTGTTAGGAGGGAATCTGCAGCTTGCAGTGAAAGCGCTTCCAGAGGGGAGTCTAATGAGGGCAAACATTTGATGGTAGCAGCTTCCCTGCGGCTGATAGTCTCTTTGCCAAAATCGCATTATTAGGCGAAAGTAAGTTACAATTCAGTACCCTATCCTAAAGCTTGCTGTTAGGAGGGAATCTGCAGCTTGCAGTGAAAGCGCTTCCAGAGGGGAGTCTAATGAGGGCAAACATTTGATGGTAGCAGCTTCCCTGCGGGAGATACTTTCTTTGCCAAAATCGCATTATTAGGCGAAAGTAAGTTACAATTCAGTACCCTATCCTAAAGCTTGCTGTTAGGATGGAATCTGCAGCTTGAAGTGAATGCGCTTCCAGAGGGTAGTCTAACGAGGGCAAACATTTGATGGTAACAGCTTCCCTGCGGGAGATACTCTCTTTGCCAAAATCGCATTATTAGGCGAAAGTAAGTTACAATTCAGTACCCTACCCTAAAGCTTGCTGTTAGGAGGGAATCTGCAGCTTGCAGTGAAAGGGCTTCCAGAGGGGAGTCTAATGAGGGCAAAGATTTGATGGTAGCAGCTTCCCTGCGGGAGATATTCTCTTTGCCATAATCGCCTTATTAGCCGCAGTTAAGATACAATTCAGAACTCTATCCTAAAGCTTGCTGTTAGGAGGGAATCTGCAGCTTGCAGTGAAAGCGCTTCCAGAGGGGAGTCTAATGAGGGCAAACATTTGATGGTAGCAGCTTCCCTGCGTGAGATACTCTCTTTGCCAAAATCGCATTATTAGGCGAAAGTAAGTTACAATTCAGTACCCTATCCTGAAGCTTGCTGTTAGGAGGGAATCTGCAGCTTGCAGTGAAAGTGCTTCCGGAGGGGAGTCTAATGAGGGCAAACATTTGATGGTAGCAGCTTCCCTGCGGGAGATACTCTCTTTGCCAAAATCGCATTATTAGGCGAAAGTAAGTTACAATTCAGTACCTTATCCTAAAGCTTGCTGTTAGGAGGGAATCTGCAGCTTGCAGTGAAAGCGCTTCCAGAGGGGAGTCTAATGAGGGCAAACATTTGATGGTAGCAGCTTCCCTGCGGGAGATACTCTCTTTGCCAAAATCGCATTATTAGGCGAAAGTAAGTTACAATTCAGTACCCTATCCTAAAGCTTGCTGTTAGGATGGAATCTGCAGCTTGAAGTGAATGCGCTTCCAGAGGGTAGTCTAACGAGGGCAAACATTTGATGGTAACAGCTTCCCTGCGGGAGATACTCTCTTTGCCAAAATCGCATTATTAGGCGAAAGTAAGTTACAATTCAGTACCCTACCCTAAAGCTTGCTGTTAGGAGGGAATCTGCAGCTTGCAGTGAAAGGGCTTCCAGAGGGGAGTCTAATGAGGGCAAAGATTTGATGGTAGCAGCTTCCCTGCGGGAGATATTCTCTTTGCCATAATCGCCTTATTAGCCGCAGTTAAGATTCAATTCAGTACTCTATCCTAAAGCTTGCTGTTAGGAGGGAATCTGCAGCTTGCAGTGAAAGCGCTTCCAGAGGGGAGTCTAATGAGGGCAAACATTTGATGGTAGCAGCTTCCCTGCGTGAGATACTCTCTTTGCCAAAATCGCATTATTAGGCGAAAGTAAGTTACAATTCAGTACCCTATCCTAAAGCTTGCTGTTAGGAGGGAATCTGCAGCTTGCAGTGAAAGTGCTTCCGGAGGGGAGTCTAATGAGGGCAAACATTTGATGGTAGCAGCTTCCCTGCGGGAGATACTCTCTTTGCCAAAATCGCATTATTAGGCGAAAGTAAGTTACAATTCAGTACCTTATCCTAAAGCTTGCTGTTAGGAGGGAATCTGCAGCTTGCAGTGAAAGCGCTTCCAGAGGGGAGTCTAATGAGGGCAAACATTTGATGGTAGCAGCTTCCCTGCGGGAGATACTCTCTTTGCCAAAATCGCATTATTAGGCGAAAGTAAGTTACAATTCAGTACCCTATCCTAAAGCTTGCTGTTAGGAGGGAATCTGCAGCTTGCAGTGAAAGCGCTTCCAGAGGGGAGTCTAATGAGGGCAAACATTTGATGGTAGCAGCTTCCCTGCGGGAGATACTCTCTTTGCCAAAATCGCATTATTAGGCGAAAGTAAGTTACAATTCAGTACCCTATCCTAAAGCTTGCTGTTAGGAGGGAATCTGCAGCTTGCAGTGAAAGCGCTTCCAGAGGGGAGTCTAATGAGGGCAAACATTTGATGGTAGCAGCTTCCCTGCGGGAGATATTCTCTTTGCCATAATCGCATTATTAGCCGCAGTTAAGATACAATTCAGTACCCTATCCTAAAGCTTGCTGTTAGGAGGGAATCTGCAGCTTGCAGTGAAAGCGCTTCCAGAGGGGAGTCTAAGGAGGCCAAACATTTGATGGTAGCAGCTTCCCTGCGGGAGATACTCTCTTTGCCAAAATCGCATTATTAGGCGAAAGTAAGTTACAATTCAGTACCCTCTCCTAAAGCTTGCTGTTAGGAGGGAATCTGCAGCTTGCAGTGAAAGCGCTTCCAGAGGGGAGTCTAATGAGGGCAAACATTTGATGGTAGCAGCTTCCCTGCTGGAGATACTCTCTTTGCCAAAATCGCATTATTAGGCGAAAGTAAGTTACAATTCAGTACCTTATCCTAAAGCTTGCTGTTAGGAGGGAATCTGCAGCTTGCAGTGAAAGCGCTTCCAGAGGGGAGTCTAATAAGGGCAAACATTTGATGGTAGCAGCTTCCCTGCGGGAGATACTCTCTTTGCCAAAATCGCATTATTAGGCGAAAGTAAGTTACAATTCAGTACCCTATCCTAAAGCTTGCTCTTAGGATGGAATCTGCAGCTTGCAGTGAAAGCGCTTCCAGAGGGGAGTCTAATGAGGGCAAACATTTGATGGTAGCAGCTTCCCTGCGGGAGATACTCTCTTTGCCAAAATCGCATTATTAGGCGAAAGTAAGTTACAATTCAGTACCCTATCCTAAAGCTTGCTGTTAGGAGGGAATCTGCAGCTTGCAGTGAAAGCGCTTCCAGAGGGGAGTCTAATGAGGGCAAACATTTGATGGTAGCAGCTTCCCTGCGGGAGATAGTCTCTTTGCCAAAATCGCATTATTAGGCGAAAGTAAGTTACAATTCAGTACCCTATCCTAAAGCTTGCTGTTAGGAGGGAATCTGCAGCTTGCAGTGAAAGCGCTTCCAGAGGGGAGTCTAATGAGGGCAAGCATTTGATGGTAGCAGCTTCCCTGCGGGAGATATTCTCTTTGCCAAAATCGTCTTATTAGCCACAGTTAAGTTACAATTCAGTACCCTATCCTAAAGCTTGCTGTTAGGAGGGAATCTGCAGCTTGCAGTGAAAGCGCTTCCAGAGGGGAGTCTAATGAGGGCAAACATTTGATGGTAGCAGCTTCCCTGCGGGAGATATTCTCTTTGAAAAATCGCCTTATTAGCCGCAGTTAAGATACAATTCAGTATACTGTCCTATAGCTTGCTGTTAGGAGGGAATCTGCAGCTTGCAGTGAAAGCGCTTCCAGAGGGGAGTCTAATGAGGGCAAACATTTGATGGTAGCAGCTTCCCTGCGGGAGATAATCTCTTTGCCAAAATCGCATTATTAGGCGAAAGTAAGTTACAATTCAGTACCTTATCCTAAAGCTTGCTGTTAGGAGGGAATCTGCAGCTTGCAGTGAAAGCGCTTCCAGAGGGGAGTCTAAGGAGGGCAAACATTTGATGGTAGCAGCTTCCCTGCGGGAGATAATCTCTTTGCCAAAATCGCATTATTAGGCGAAAGTAAGTTACAATTCAGTACCTTATCCTAAAGATTGCTGTTAGGAGGGAATCTGCAGCTTGCAGTGAAAGCGCTTCCAGAGGGGAGTCTAATGAGGGCAAACATTTGATGGTAGCAGCTTCCCTGCGGGAGATACTCTCTTTGCCAAAATCGCATTATTAGGCGAAAGTAAGTTACAATTCAGTACCCTATCCTAAAGCTTGCTGTTAGGAGGGAATCTGCAGCTTGCAGTGAAAGCGCTTCCAGAGGGGAGTCTAATGAGGGCAAACATTTGATGGTAGCAGCTTCCCTGAGGGAGATATTCTCTTTGCCATAATCGCATTATTAGCCGCAGTTAAGATACAATTCAGTACCCTATCCTAAAGCTTGCTGTTAGGAGGGAATCTGCAGCTTGCAGTGAAAGCGCTTCCAGAGGGGAGTCTAATGAAGGCAAACATTTGATGGTAGCAGCTTCCCTGCGGGAGATAGTCTCTTTGCCAAAATCGCATTATTAGGCGAAAGTAAGTTACAATTCAGTACCCTATCCTAAAGCTTGCTGTTAGGAGGGAATCTGCAGCTTGCAGTGAAAGCGCTTCCAGAGGGGAGTCTAATGAGGGCAAACATTTGATGGTAGCAGCTTCCCTGCGGCTGATAGTCTCTTTGCCAAAATCGCATTATTAGGCGAAAGTAAGTTACAATTCAGTACCCTATCCTAAAGCTTGCTGTTAGGAGGGAATCTGCAGCTTGCAGTGAAAGCGCTTCCAGAGGGGAGTCTAATGAGGGCAAACATTTGATGGTAGCAGCTTCCCTGCGGGAGATACTTTCTTTGCCAAAATCGCATTATTAGGCGAAAGTAAGTTACAATTCAGTACCCTATCCTAAAGCTTGCTGTTAGGATGGAATCTGCAGCTTGAAGTGAATGCGCTTCCAGAGGGTAGTCTAACGAGGGCAAACATTTGATGGTAACAGCTTCCCTGCGGGAGATACTCTCTTTGCCAAAATCGCATTATTAGGCGAAAGTAAGTTACAATTCAGTACCCTACCCTAAAGCTTGCTGTTAGGAGGGAATCTGCAGCTTGCAGTGAAAGGGCTTCCAGAGGGGAGTCTAATGAGGGCAAAGATTTGATGGTAGCAGCTTCCCTGCGGGAGATATTCTCTTTGCCATAATCGCCTTATTAGCCGCAGTTAAGATACAATTCAGTACTCTATCCTAAAGCTTGCTGTTAGGAGGGAATCTGCAGCTTGCAGTGAAAGCGCTTCCAGAGGGGAGTCTAATGAGGGCAAACATTTGATGGTAGCAGCTTCCCTGCGTGAGATACTCTCTTTGCCAAAATCGCATTATTAGGCGAAAGTAAGTTACAATTCAGTACCCTATCCTGAAGCTTGCTGTTAGGAGGGAATCTGCAGCTTGCAGTGAAAGTGCTTCCGGAGGGGAGTCTAATGAGGGCAAACATTTGATGGTAGCAGCTTCCCTGCGGGAGATACTCTCTTTGCCAAAATCGCATTATTAGGCGAAAGTAAGTTACAATTCAGTACCTTATCCTAAAGCTTGCTGTTAGGAGGGAATCTGCAGCTTGCAGTGAAAGCGCTTCCAGAGGGGAGTCTAATGAGGGCAAACATTTGATGGTAGCAGCTTCCCTGCGGGAGATACTCTCTTTGCCAAAATCGCATTATTAGGCGAAAGTAAGTTACAATTCAGTACCCTATCCTAAAGCTTGCTGTTAGGATGGAATCTGCAGCTTGAAGTGAATGCGCTTCCAGAGGGTAGTCTAACGAGGGCAAACATTTGATGGTAACAGCTTCCCTGCGGGAGATACTCTCTTTGCCAAAATCGCATTATTAGGCGAAAGTAAGTTACAATTCAGTACCCTACCCTAAAGCTTGCTGTTAGGAGGGAATCTGCAGCTTGCAGTGAAAGGGCTTCCAGAGGGGAGTCTAATGAGGGCAAAGATTTGATGGTAGCAGCTTCCCTGCGGGAGATATTCTCTTTGCCATAATCGCCTTATTAGCCGCAGTTAAGATTCAATTCAGTACTCTATCCTAAAGCTTGCTGTTAGGAGGGAATCTGCAGCTTGCAGTGAAAGCGCTTCCAGAGGGGAGTCTAATGAGGGCAAACATTTGATGGTAGCAGCTTCCCTGCGGGAGATACTCTCTTTGCCAAAATCGCATTATTAGGCGAAAGTAAGTTACAATTCAGTACCTTATCCTAAAGCTTGCTGTTAGGAGGGAATCTGCAGCTTGCAGTGAAAGCGCTTCCAGAGGGGAGTCTAATGAGGGCAAACATTTGATGGTAGCAGCTTCCCTGCGGGAGATACTCTCTTTGCCAAAATCGCATTATTAGGCGAAAGTAAGTTACAATTCAGTACCCTATCCTAAAGCTTGCTGTTAGGAGGGAATCTGCAGCTTGCAGTGAAAGCGCTTCCAGAGGGGAGTCTAATGAGGGCAAACATTTGATGGTAGCAGCTTCCCTGCGGGAGATACTCTCTTTGACAAAATCGCATTATTAGGCGAAAGTAAGTTACAATTCAGTACCCTATCCTAAAGCTTGCTGTTAGGAGGGAATCTGCAGCTTGCAGTGAAAGCGCTTCCAGAGGGGAGTCTAATGAGGGCAAACATTTGATGGTAGCAGCTTCCCTGCGGGAGATATTCTCTTTGCCATAATCGCATTATTAGCCGCAGTTAAGATACAATTCAGTACCCTATCCTAAAGCTTGCTGTTAGGAGGGAATCTGCAGCTTGCAGTGAAAGCGCTTCCAGAGGGGAGTCTAAGGAGGCCAAACATTTGATGGTAGCAGCTTCCCTGCGGGAGATACTCTCTTTGCCAAAATCGCATTATTAGGCGAAAGTAAGTTACAATTCAGTACCCTCTCCTAAAGCTTGCTGTTAGGAGGGAATCTGCAGCTTGCAGTGAAAGCGCTTCCAGAGGGGAGTCTAATGAGGGCAAACATTTGATGGTAGCAGCTTCCCTGCTGGAGATACTCTCTTTGCCAAAATCGCATTATTAGGCGAAAGTAAGTTACAATTCAGTACCTTATCCTAAAGCTTGCTGTTAGGAGGGAATCTGCAGCTTGCAGTGAAAGCGCTTCCAGAGGGGAGTCTAATAAGGGCAAACATTTGATGGTAGCAGCTTCCCTGCGGGAGATACTCTCTTTGCCAAAATCGCATTATTAGGCGAAAGTAAGTTACAATTCAGTACCTTATCCTAAAGCTTGCTCTTAGGATGGAATCTGCAGCTTGCAGTGAAAGCGCTTCCAGAGGGGAGTCTAATGAGGGCAAACATTTGATGGTAGCAGCTTCCCTGCGGGAGATACTCTCTTTGCCAAAATCGCATTATTAGGCGAAAGTAAGTTACAATTCAGTACCCTATCCTAAAGCTTGCTGTTAGGAGGGAATCTGCAGCTTGCAGTGAAAGCGCTTCCAGAGGGGAGTCTAATGAGGGCAAACATTTGATGGTAGCAGCTTCCCTGCGGGAGATAGTCTCTTTGCCAAAATCGCATTATTAGGCGAAAGTAAGTTACAATTCAGTACCCTATCCTAAAGCTTGCTGTTAGGAGGGAATCTGCAGCTTGCAGTGAAAGCGCTTCCAGAGGGGAGTCTAATGAGGGCAAGCATTTGATGGTAGCAGCTTCCCTGCGGGAGATATTCTCTTTGCCAAAATCGTCTTATTAGCCACAGTTAAGTTACAATTCAGTACCCTATCCTAAAGCTTGCTGTTAGGAGGGAATCTGCAGCTTGCAGTGAAAGCGCTTCCAGAGGGGAGTCTAATGAGGGCAAACATTTGATGGTAGCAGCTTCCCTGCGGGAGATATTCTCTTTGAAAAATCGCCTTATTAGCCGCAGTTAAGATACAATTCAGTATACTGTCCTATAGCTTGCTGTTAGGAGGGAATCTGCAGCTTGCAGTGAAAGCGCTTCCAGAGGGGAGTCTAATGAGGCCAAACATTTGATGGTAGCAGCTTCCCTGCGGGAGATAATCTCTTTGCCAAAATCGCATTATTAGGCGAAAGTAAGTTACAATTCAGTACCTTATCCTAAAGCTTGCTGTTAGGAGGGAATCTGCAGCTTGCAGTGAAAGCGCTTCCAGAGGGGAGTCTAAGGAGGGCAAACATTTGATGGTAGCAGCTTCCCTGCGGGAGATAATCTCTTTGCCAAAATCGCATTATTAGGCGAAAGTAAGTTACAATTCAGTACCTTATCCTAAAGATTGCTGTTAGGAGGGAATCTGCAGCTTGCAGTGAAAGCGCTTCCAGAGGGGAGTCTAATGAGGGCAAACATTTGATGGTAGCAGCTTCCCTGCGGGAGATAGTCTCTTTGCCAAAATCGCATTATTAGGCGAAAGTAAGTTACAATTCAGTACCTTATCCTAAAGCTTGCTGTTAGGAGGGAATCTGCAGCTTGCAGTGAAAGCGCTTCCAGAGGGGAGTCTAAGGAGGGCAAACATTTGATGGTAGCAGCTTCCCTGCGGGAGATACTCTCTTTGCCAAAATCGCATTAATAGGCGAAAGTAAGTTACAATTCAGTACCCTATCCTAAAGCTTGCTGTTAGGAGGGAATCTGCAGCTTGCAGTGAAAGCGCTTCCAGAGGGGAGTCTAATGAGGGCAAACATTTGATGGTAGCAGCTTCCCTGCGGGAGATTCTCTCTTTGCCAAAATCGCATTATTAGGCGAAAGTAAGTTACAATTCAGTACCCTATCCTAAAGCTTGCTGTTAGGAGGGAATCTGCAGCTTGCAGTGAAAGCGCTTCCAGAGGGGAGTCTAATGAGGGCAAACATTTGATGGTAGCAGCTTCCCTGCGGGAGATATTCTCTTTGCCAAAATCGCATTATTAGCCGCAGTTAAGATACAATTCAGTACCCTATCCTAAAGCTTGCTGTTAGGAGGGAATCTGCAGCTTGCAGTGAAAGCGCTTCCAGAGGGGAGTCTAATGAGGCCAAACATTTGATGGTAGCAACTTCCCTGCGGGAGATACTCTCATTGCCAAAATCGCATTATTAGGCGAAAGTAAGTTACAATTCAGTACCTTATCCTAAAGCTTGCTGTTAGGAGGGAATCTGCAGATTGCAGTGAAAGCGCTTCCAGAGGGGAGTCTAATGAGGGCAAACATTTGATGGTAGCAGCTTCCCTGCGGGAGATACTCTCTTTGCCAAAATCGCATTATTAGGCGAAAGTAAGTTACAATTCAGTACCTTATCCTAAAGCTTGCTGTTAGGAGGGAATCTGCAGCTTGCAGTGAAAGCGCTTCCAGAGGGGAGTCTAAGGAGGCCAAACATTTGATGGTAGCAGCTTCCCTGCGGGAGATACTCTCTTTGCCAAAATCGCATTATTAGGCGAAAGTAAGTTACAATTCAGTACCCTCTCCTAAAGCTTGCTGTTAGGAGGGAATCTGCAGCTTGCAGTGAAAGCGCTTCCAGAGGGGAGTCTAATGAGGGCAAACATTTGATGGTAGCAGCTTCCCTGCTGGAGATACTCTCTTTGCCAAAATCGCATTATTAGGCGAAAGTAAGTTACAATTCAGTACCTTATCCTAAAGCTTGCTGTTAGGAGGGAATCTGCAGCTTGCAGTGAAAGCGCTTCCAGAGGGGAGTCTAATAAGGGCAAACATTTGATGGTAGCAGCTTCCCTGCGGGAGATACTCTCTTTGCCAAAATCGCATTATTAGGCGAAAGTAAGTTACAATTCAGTACCCTATCCTAAAGCTTGCTCTTAGGATGGAATCTGCAGCTTGCAGTGAAAGCGCTTCCAGAGGGGAGTCTAATGAGGGCAAACATTTGATGGTAGCAGCTTCCCTGCGGGAGATACTCTCTTTGCCAAAATCGCATTATTAGGCGAAAGTAAGTTACAATTCAGTACCCTATCCTAAAGCTTGCTGTTAGGAGGGAATCTGCAGCTTGCAGTGAAAGCGCTTCCAGAGGGGAGTCTAATGAGGGCAAGCATTTGATGGTAGCAGCTTCCCTGCGGGAGATATTCTCTTTGCCAAAATCGTCTTATTAGCCACAGTTAAGTTACAATTCAGTACCCTATCCTAAAGCTTGCTGTTAGGAGGGAATCTGCAGCTTGCAGTGAAAGCGCTTCCAGAGGGGAGTCTAATGAGGGCAAACATTTGATGGTAGCAGCTTCCCTGCGGGAGATATTCTCTTTGAAAAATCGCCTTATTAGCCGCAGTTAAGATACAATTCAGTATACTGTCCTATAGCTTGCTGTTAGGAGGGAATCTGCAGCTTGCAGTGAAAGCGCTTCCAGAGGGGAGTCTAATGAGGGCAAACATTTGATGGTAGCAGCTTCCCTGCGGGAGATAATCTCTTTGCCAAAATCGCATTATTAGGCGAAAGTAAGTTACAATTCAGTACCTTATCCTAAAGCTTGCTGTTAGGAGGGAATCTGCAGCTTGCAGTGAAAGCGCTTCCAGAGGGGAGTCTAAGGAGGGCAAACATTTGATGGTAGCAGCTTCCCTGCGGGAGATAATCTCTTTGCCAAAATCGCATTATTAGGCGAAAGTAAGTTACAATTCAGTACCTTATCCTAAAGATTGCTGTTAGGAGGGAATCTGCAGCTTGCAGTGAAAGCGCTTCCAGAGGGGAGTCTAATGAGGGCAAGCATTTGATGGTAGCAGCTTCCCTGCGGGAGATATTCTCTTTGCCAAAATCGTCTTATTAGCCACAGTTAAGTTACAATTCAGTACCCTATCCTAAAGCTTGCTGTTAGGAGGGAATCTGCAGCTTGCAGTGAAAGCGCTTCCAGAGGGGAGTCTAATGAGGGCAAACATTTGATGGTAGCAGCTTCCCTGCGGGAGATATTCTCTTTGAAAAATCGCCTTATTAGCCGCAGTTAAGATACAATTCAGTATACTGTCCTATAGCTTGCTGTTAGGAGGGAATCTGCAGCTTGCAGTGAAAGCGCTTCCAGAGGGGAGTCTAATGAGGCCAAACATTTGATGGTAGCAGCTTCCCTGCGGGAGATAATCTCTTTGCCAAAATCGCATTATTAGGCGAAAGTAAGTTACAATTCAGTACCTTATCCTAAAGCTTGCTGTTAGGAGGGAATCTGCAGCTTGCAGTGAAAGCGCTTCCAGAGGGGAGTCTAAGGAGGGCAAACATTTGATGGTAGCAGCTTCCCTGCGGGAGATAATCTCTTTGCCAAAATCGCATTATTAGGCGAAAGTAAGTTACAATTCAGTACCTTATCCTAAAGATTGCTGTTAGGAGGGAATCTGCAGCTTGCAGTGAAAGCGCTTCCAGAGGGGAGTCTAATGAGGGCAAACATTTGATGGTAGCAGCTTCCCTGCGGGAGATAGTCTCTTTGCCAAAATCGCATTATTAGGCGAAAGTAAGTTACAATTCAGTACCTTATCCTAAAGCTTGCTGTTAGGAGGGAATCTGCAGCTTGCAGTGAAAGCGCTTCCAGAGGGGAGTCTAAGGAGGGCAAACATTTGATGGTAGCAGCTTCCCTGCGGGAGATACTCTCTTTGCCAAAATCGCATTAATAGGCGAAAGTAAGTTACAATTCAGTACCCTATCCTAAAGCTTGCTGTTAGGAGGGAATCTGCAGCTTGCAGTGAAAGCGCTTCCAGAGGGGAGTCTAATGAGGGCAAACATTTGATGGTAGCAGCTTCCCTGCGGGAGATTCTCTCTTTGCCAAAATCGCATTATTAGGCGAAAGTAAGTTACAATTCAGTACCCTATCCTAAAGCTTGCTGTTAGGAGGGAATCTGCAGCTTGCAGTGAAAGCGCTTCCAGAGGGGAGTCTAATGAGGGCAAACATTTGATGGTAGCAGCTTCCCTGCGGGAGATATTCTCTTTGCCAAAATCGCATTATTAGCCGCAGTTAAGATACAATTCAGTACCCTATCCTAAAGCTTGCTGTTAGGAGGGAATCTGCAGCTTGCAGTGAAAGCGCTTCCAGAGGGGAGTCTAATGAGGCCAAACATTTGATGGTAGCAACTTCCCTGCGGGAGATACTCTCATTGCCAAAATCGCATTATTAGGCGAAAGTAAGTTACAATTCAGTACCTTATCCTAAAGCTTGCTGTTAGGAGGGAATCTGCAGATTGCAGTGAAAGCGCTTCCAGAGGGGAGTCTAATGAGGGCAAACATTTGATGGTAGCAGCTTCCCTGCGGGAGATACTCTCTTTGCCAAAATCGCATTATTAGGCGAAAGTAAGTTACAATTCAGTACCTTATCCTAAAGCTTGCTGTTAGGAGGGAATCTGCAGCTTGCAGTGAAAGCGCTTCCAGAGGGGAGTCTAAGGAGGCCAAACATTTGATGGTAGCAGCTTCCCTGCGGGAGATACTCTCTTTGCCAAAATCGCATTATTAGGCGAAAGTAAGTTACAATTCAGTACCCTCTCCTAAAGCTTGCTGTTAGGAGGGAATCTGCAGCTTGCAGTGAAAGCGCTTCCAGAGGGGAGTCTAATGAGGGCAAACATTTGATGGTAGCAGCTTCCCTGCTGGAGATACTCTCTTTGCCAAAATCGCATTATTAGGCGAAAGTAAGTTACAATTCAGTACCTTATCCTAAAGCTTGCTGTTAGGAGGGAATCTGCAGCTTGCAGTGAAAGCGCTTCCAGAGGGGAGTCTAATAAGGGCAAACATTTGATGGTAGCAGCTTCCCTGCGGGAGATACTCTCTTTGCCAAAATCGCATTATTAGGCGAAAGTAAGTTACAATTCAGTACCCTATCCTAAAGCTTGCTCTTAGGATGGAATCTGCAGCTTGCAGTGAAAGCGCTTCCAGAGGGGAGTCTAATGAGGGCAAACATTTGATGGTAGCAGCTTCCCTGCGGGAGATACTCTCTTTGCCAAAATCGCATTATTAGGCGAAAGTAAGTTACAATTCAGTACCCTATCCTAAAGCTTGCTGTTAGGAGGGAATCTGCAGCTTGCAGTGAAAGCGCTTCCAGAGGGGAGTCTAATGAGGGCAAGCATTTGATGGTAGCAGCTTCCCTGCGGGAGATATTCTCTTTGCCAAAATCGTCTTATTAGCCACAGTTAAGTTACAATTCAGTACCCTATCCTAAAGCTTGCTGTTAGGAGGGAATCTGCAGCTTGCAGTGAAAGCGCTTCCAGAGGGGAGTCTAATGAGGGCAAACATTTGATGGTAGCAGCTTCCCTGCGGGAGATATTCTCTTTGAAAAATCGCCTTATTAGCCGCAGTTAAGATACAATTCAGTATACTGTCCTATAGCTTGCTGTTAGGAGGGAATCTGCAGCTTGCAGTGAAAGCGCTTCCAGAGGGGAGTCTAATGAGGGCAAACATTTGATGGTAGCAGCTTCCCTGCGGGAGATAATCTCTTTGCCAAAATCGCATTATTAGGCGAAAGTAAGTTACAATTCAGTACCTTATCCTAAAGCTTGCTGTTAGGAGGGAATCTGCAGCTTGCAGTGAAAGCGCTTCCAGAGGGGAGTCTAAGGAGGGCAAACATTTGATGGTAGCAGCTTCCCTGCGGGAGATAATCTCTTTGCCAAAATCGCATTATTAGGCGAAAGTAAGTTACAATTCAGTACCTTATCCTAAAGATTGCTGTTAGGAGGGAATCTGCAGCTTGCAGTGAAAGCGCTTCCAGAGGGGAGTCTAATGAGGGCAAACATTTGATGGTAGCAGCTTCCCTGCGGGAGATAGTCTCTTTGCCAAAATCGCATTATTAGGCGAAAGTAAGTTACAATTCAGTACCTTATCCTAAAGCTTGCTGTTAGGAGGGAATCTGCAGCTTGCAGTGAAAGCGCTTCCAGAGGGGAGTCTAAGGAGGGCAAACATTTGATGGTAGCAGCTTCCCTGCGGGAGATACTCTCTTTGCCAAAATCGCATTAATAGGCGAAAGTAAGTTACAATTCAGTACCCTATCCTAAAGCTTGCTGTTAGGAGGGAATCTGCAGCTTGCAGTGAAAGCGCTTCCAGAGGGGAGTCTAATGAGGGCAAACATTTGATGGTAGCAGCTTCCCTGCGGGAGATTCTCTCTTTGCCAAAATCGCATTATTAGGCGAAAGTAAGTTACAATTCAGTACCCTATCCTAAAGCTTGCTGTTAGGAGGGAATCTGCAGCTTGCAGTGAAAGCGCTTCCAGAGGGGAGTCTAATGAGGGCAAACATTTGATGGTAGCAGCTTCCCTGCGGGAGATATTCTCTTTGCCATAATCGCATTATTAGCCGCAGTTAAGATACAATTCAGTACCCTATCCTAAAGCTTGCTGTTAGGAGGGAATCTGCAGCTTGCAGTGAAAGCGCTTCCAGAGGGGAGTCTAATGAGGCCAAACATTTGATGGTAGCAACTTCCCTGCGGGAGATACTCTCATTGCCAAAATCGCATTATTAGGCGAAAGTAAGTTACAATTCAGTACCTTATCCTAAAGCTTGCTGTTAGGAGGGAATCTGCAGATTGCAGTGAAAGCGCTTCCAGAGGGGAGTCTAATGAGGGCAAACATTTGATGGTAGCAGCTTCCCTGCGGGAGATACTCTCTTTGCCAAAATCGCATTATTAGGCGAAAGTAAGTTACAATTCAGTACCTTATCCTAAAGCTTGCTGTTAGGAGGGAATCTGCAGCTTGCAGTGAAAGCGCTTCCAGAGGGGAGTCTAATGAGGGCAAACATTTGATGGTAGCAGCTTCCCTGCGGGAGATACTCTCTTTGCCAAAATCGCATTATTAGGCGAAAGTAAGTTACAATTCAGTACCCTATCCTAAAGCTTGCTCTTAGGATGGAATCTGCAGATTGCAGTGAAAGCGCTTCCAGAGGGGAGTCTAATGAGGGCAAACATTTGATGGTAGCAGCTTCCCTGCGGGAGATACTCTCTTTGCCAAAATCGCATTATTAGGCGAAAGTAAGTTACAATTCAGTACCCTATCCTAAAGCTTGCTGTTAGGAGGGAATCTGCAGCTTGCAGTGAAAGCGCTTCCAGAGGGGAGTCTAATGAGGGCAAGCATTTGATGGTAGCAGCTTCCCTGCGGGAGATATTCTCTTTGCCAAAATCGTCTTATTAACCACAGTTAAGTTACAATTCAGTACCCTATCCTAAAGCTTGCTGTTAGGAGGGAATCTGCAGCTTGCAGTGAAAGCGCTTCCAGAGGGGAGTCTAATGAGGGCAAACATTTGATGGTAGCAGCTTCCCTGCGGGAGATATTCTCTTTGCAAAATCGCCTTATTAGCCGCAGTTAAGTTACAATTCAGTATACTGTCCTATAGCTTGCTGTTAGGAGGGAATCTGCAGCTTGCAGTGAAAGCGCTTCCAGAGGGGAGTCTAATGAGGGCAAACATTTGATGGTAGCAGCTTCCCTGCGGGAGATAGTCTCTTTGCCAAAATCGCATTATTAGGCGAAAGTAAGTTACAATTCAGTACCCTATCCTAAAGCTTGCTGTTAGGAGGGAATCTGCAGCTTGCAGTGAAAGCGTTCCAGAGGAGAGTCTAATGAGGGCAAATATTTGATGGTAGCAACTTCCCTGCGGGAGATAGTCTCTTTGCCAAAATCGCATTATTAGGCTAAAGTAAGTTACAATTCAGTACCCTATCCTAAAGCTTGCTGTTAGGAGAGAATCTGCAGCTTGCAGTGAAAGCGCTTCCAGAGGGGAGTCTAATGAGGGCAAACATTTGATGGTAGCAGCTTCCCTGCGGGAGATACTTTCTTTGCCAAAATCGCATTATTAGGCGAAAGTAAGTTACAATTCAGTACCCTATCCTAAAGCTTGCTGTTAGGAGGGAATCTGCAGCTTGAAGTGAATGCGCTTCCAGAGGGTAGTCTAATGAGGGCAAACATTTGATGGTAACAGCTTCCCTGCGGGAGATACTCTCTTTGCCAAAATCGCATTATTAGGCGAAAGTAAGTTACAATTCAGTACCCTATCCTAAAGCTTGCTGTTAGGAGGGAATCTGCAGCTTGCAGTGAAAGCGCTTCCAGAGGGGAGTCTAATGAGGGCAAACATTTGATGGTAGCAGCTTCCCTGCGGGAGATACTCTCTTTGCCAAAATCGCATTATTAGGCGAAAGTAAGTTACAATTCAGTACCTTATCCTAAAGCTTGCTGTTAGGAGGGAATCTGCAGCTTGCAGTGAAAGCGCTTCCAGAGGGGAGTCTAATGAGGGCAAACATTTGATGGTAGCAGCTTCCCTGCGGGAGATAGTCTCTTTGCCAAAATCGCCTTATTAGCCGCAGTTAAGTTACAATTCAGTACCCTATCCTAAAGCTTGCTGTTAGGAGGGAATCTGCAGCTTGCAGTGAAAGCGCTTCCAGAGGGGAGTCTAATGAGGGCAAACATTTGATGGTAGCAGCTTCCCTGCGGGAGATACTCTCTTTGCCAAAATCGCATTATTAGGCGAAAGTAAGTTACAATTCAGTACCCTATCCTAAAGCTTGCTGTTAGGAGGGAATCTGCAGCTTGCAGTGAAAGCGCTTCCAGAGGGGAGTCTAATGAGGGCAAACATTTGATGGTAGCAGCTTCCCTGCGGGAGATATTCTCTTTGCCATAATCGCATTATTAGCCGCAGTTAAGATACAATTCAGTACCCTATCCTAAAGCTTGCTGTTAGGAGGGAATCTGCAGCTTGCAGTGAAAGCGCTTCCAGAGGGGAGTCTAATGAGGCCAAACATTTGATGGTAGCAGCTTCCATGCGGGAGATACTCTCTTTGCCATAATCGCATTATTAGGCGAAAGTAAGTTACAATTCAGTACCTTATCCTAAAGCTTGCTGTTAGGAGGGAATCTGCAGCTTGCAGTGAAAGCGCTTCCAGAGGGGAGTCTAATGAGGGGAAACATTTGATGGTAGCAGCTTCCCTGCGGGAGATACTCTCTTTGCCAAAATCGCATTATTAGGCGAAAGTAAGTTACAATTCAGTACCCTATCCTAAAGCTTGCTGTTAGGAGGGAATCTGCAGCTTGCAGTGAAAGCGCTTCCAGAGGGGAGTCTAATGAGGCCAAACATTTGATGGTAGCAGCTTCCCTGCGGGAGATACTCTCTTTGCCAAAATCGCATTATTAGGCGAAAGTAAGTTACAATTCAGTACCTTATCCTAAAGCTTGCTGTTAGGAGGGAATCTGCAGCTTGCAGTGAAAGCGCTTCCAGAGGGGAGTCTAATGAAGGCAAACATTTGATGGTAGCAGCTTCCCTGCTGGAGATACTCTCTTTGCCAAAATCGCATTATTAGGCGAAAGTAAGTTACAATTCAGTACCTTATCCTAAAGCTTGCTGTTAGGAGGGAATCTGCAGCTTGCAGTGAAAGCGCTTCCAGAGGGGAGTCTAATGAGGGCAAACATTTGATGGTAGCAGCTTCCCTGCGGGAGATACTCTCTTTGCCAAAATCGCATTATTAGGCGAAAGTAAGTTACAATTCAGTACCCTATCCTAAAGCTTGCTCTTAGGATGGAATCTGCAGCTTGCAGTGAAAGCGCTTCCAGAGGGGAGTCTAATGAGGGCAAACATTTGATGGTAGCAGCTTCCCTGCGGGAGATACTCTCTTTGCCAAAATCGCATTATTAGGCGAAAGTAAGTTACAATTCAGTACCCTATCCTAAAGCTTGCTGTTAGGAGGGAATCTGCAGCTTGCAGTGAAAGCGCTTCCAGAGGGGAGTCTAATGAGGGCAAACATTTGATGGTAGCAGCTTCCCTGCGGGAGATAGTCTCTTTGCCAAAATCGCATTATTAGGCGAAAGTAAGTTACAATTCAGTACCCTATCCTAAAGCTTGCTGTTAGGAGGGAATCTGCAGCTTGCTGTGAAAGCGCTTCCAGAGGGGAGTCTAATGAGGGCAAGCATTTGATGGTAGCAGCTTCCCTGCGGGAGATATTCTCTTTGCCAAAATCGTCTTATTAGCCACAGTTAAGTTACAATTCAGTACCCTATCCTAAAGCTTGCTGTTAGGAGGGAATCTGCAGCTTGCAGTGAAAGCGCTTCCAGAGGGGAGTCTAATGAGGGCAAACATTTGATGGTAGCAGCTTCCCTGCGGGAGATATTCTCTTTGCAAAATCGCCTTATTAGCCGCAGTTAAGATACAATTCAGTATACTGTCCTATAGCTTGCTGTTAGGAGGGAATCTGCAGCTTGCAGTGAAAGCGCTTCCAGAGGGGAGTCTAATGAGGCCAAACATTTGATGGTAGCAGCTTCCCTGCGGGAGATAATCTCTTTGCCAAAATCGCATTATTAGGCGAAAGTAAGTTACAATTCAGTACCTTATCCTAAAGCTTGCTGTTAGGAGGGAATCTGCAGCTTGCAGTGAAAGCGCTTCCAGAGGGGAGTCTAAGGAGGGCAAACATTTGATGGTAGCAGCTTCCCTGCGGGAGATAATCTCTTTGCCAAAATCGCATTATTAGGCGAAAGTAAGTTACAATTCAGTACCTTATCCTAAAGCTTGCTGTTAGGAGGGAATCTGCAGGTTGCAGTGAAAGCGCTTCCAGAGGGGAGTCTAATGAGGGCAAACATTTGATGGTAGCAGCTTCCCTGCTGGAGATACTCTCTTTGCCAAAATCGCATTATTAGGCGAAAGTAAGTTACAATTCAGTACCTTATCCTAAAGCTTGCTGTTAGGAGGGAATCTGCAGCTTGCAGTGAAAGCGCTTCCAGAGGGGAGTCTAATGAGAGCAAACATTTGATGGTAGCAGCTTCCCTGCTGGAGATACTCTCTTTGCCAAAATCGCATTATTAGGCGAAAGTAAGTTACAATTCAGTACCCTATCCTAAAGCTTGCTGTTAGGAGGGAATCTGCAGCTTGCAGTGAAAGCGCTTCCAGAGGGGAGTCTAATGAGGCCAAACATTTGATGGTAGCAGCTTCCCTGCGGGAGATACTCTCTTTGCCAAAATCGCATTATTAGGCGAAAGTAAGTTACAATTCAGTACCTTATCCTAAAGCTTGCTGTTAGGAGGGAATCTGCAGCTTGCAGTGAAAGCGCTTCCAGAGGGGAGTCTAATGAAGGCAAACATTTGATGGTAGCAGCTTCCCTGCTGGAGATACTCTCTTTGCCAAAATCGCATTATTAGTCGAAAGTAAGTTACAATTCAGTACCTTATCCTAAAGCTTGCTGTTAGGAGGGAATCTGCAGCTTGCAGTGAAAGCGCTTCCAGAGGGGAGTCTAATGAGGGCAAACATTTGATGGTAGCAGCTTCCCTGCGGGAGATACTCTCTTTGCCAAAATCGCATTATTAGGCGAAAGTAAGTTACAATTCAGTACCCTATCCTAAAGCTTGCTCTTAGGATGGAATCTGCAGCTTGCAGTGAAAGCGCTTCCAGAGGGGAGTCTAATGAGGGCAAACATTTGATGGTAGCAGCTTCCCTGCGGGAGATACTCTCTTTGCCAAAATCGCATTATTAGGCGAAAGTAAGTTACAATTCAGTACCCTATCCTAAAGCTTGCTGTTAGGAGGGAATCTGCAGCTTGCAGTGAAAGCGCTTCCAGAGGGGAGTCTAATGAGGGCAAACATTTGATGGTAGCAGCTTCCCTGCGGGAGATAGTCTCTTTGCCAAAATCGCATTATTAGGCGAAAGTAAGTTACAATTCAGTACCCTATCCTAAAGCTTGCTGTTAGGAGGGAATCTGCAGCTTGCTGTGAAAGCGCTTCCAGAGGGGAGTCTAATGAGGGCAAGCATTTGATGGTAGCAGCTTCCCTGCGGGAGATATTCTCTTTGCCAAAATCGTCTTATTAGCCACAGTTAAGTTACAATTCAGTACCCTATCCTAAAGCTTGCTGTTAGGAGGGAATCTGCAGCTTGCAGTGAAAGCGCTTCCAGAGGGGAGTCTAATGAGGGCAAACATTTGATGGTAGCAGCTTCCCTGCGGGAGATATTCTCTTTGAAAAATCGCCTTATTAGCCGCAGTTAAGATACAATTCAGTATACTGTCCTATAGCTTGCTGTTAGGAGGGAATCTGCAGCTTGCAGTGAAAGCGCTTCCAGAGGGGAGTCTAATGAGGCCAAACATTTGATGGTAGCAGCTTCCCTGCGGGAGATAATCTCTTTGCCAAAATCGCATTATTAGGCGAAAGTAAGTTACAATTCAGTACCTTATCCTAAAGCTTGCTGTTAGGAGGGAATCTGCAGCTTGCAGTGAAAGCGCTTCCAGAGGGGAGTCTAAGGAGGGCAAACATTTGATGGTAGCAGCTTCCCTGCGGGAGATACTCTCTTTGCCAAAATCGCATTATTAGGCGAAAGTAAGTTACAATTCAGTACCTTATCCTAAAGCTTGCTGTTAGGAGGGAATCTGCAGGTTGCAGTGAAAGCGCTTCCAGAGGGGAGTCTAATGAGGGCAAACATTTGATGGTAGCAGCTTCCCTGCTGGAGATACTCTCTTTGCCAAAATCGCATTATTAGGCGAAAGTAAGTTACAATTCAGTACCTTATCCTAAAGCTTGCTGTTAGGAGGGAATCTGCAGCTTGCAGTGAAAGCGCTTCCAGAGGGGAGTCTAATGAGGGCAAACATTTGATGGTAGCAGCTTCCCTGCGGGAGATACTCTCTTTGCCAAAATCGCATTAATAGGCGAAAGTAAGTTACAATTCAGTACCCTATCCTAAAGCTTGCTGTTAGGAGGGAATCTGCAGCTTGCAGTGAAAGCGCTTCCAGAGGGGAGTCTAATGAGGGCAAACATTTGATGGTAGCAGCTTCCCTGCGGGAGATTCTCTCTTTGCCAAAATCGCATTATTAGGCGAAAGTAAGTTACAATTCAGTACCCTATCCTAAAGCTTGCTGTTAGGAGGGAATCTGCAGCTTGCAGTGAAAGCGCTTCCAGAGGGGAGTCTAATGAGGGCAAACATTTGATGGTAGCAGCTTCCCTGCGGGAGATATTCTCTTTGCCATAATCGCATTATTAGCCGCAGTTAAGATACAATTCAGTACCCTATCCTAAAGCTTGCTGTTAGGAGGGAATCTGCAGCTTGCAGTGAAAGCGCTTCCAGAGGGGAGTCTAATGAGGCCAAACATTTGATGGTAGCAACTTCCCTGCGGGAGATACTCTCTTTGCCAAAATCGCATTATTAGGCGAAAGTAAGTTACAATTCAGTACCTTATCCTAAAGCTTGCTGTTAGGAGGGAATCTGCAGATTGCAGTGAAAGCGCTTCCAGAGGGGAGTCTAATGAGGGCAAACATTTGATGGTAGCAGCTTCCCTGCGGGAGATACTCTCTTTGCCAAAATCGCATTATTAGGCGAAAGTAAGTTACAATTCAGTACCCTATCCTAAAGCTTGCTGTTAGGAGGGAATCTGCAGCTTGCAGTGAAAGCGCTTCCAGAGGGGAGTCTAATGAGGGCAAACATTTGATGGTAGCAGCTTCCCTGCGGGAGATACTCTCTTTGCCAAAATCGCATTATTAGGCGAAAGTAAGTTACAATTCAGTACCCTATCCTAAAGCTTGCTGTTAGGAGGGAATCTGCAGCTTGCAGTGAAAGCGCTTCCAGAGGGGAGTCTAATGAGGGCAAGCATTTGATGGTAGCAGCTTCCCTGCGGGAGATATTCTCTTTGCCAAAATCGTCTTATTAACCACAGTTAAGTTACAATTCAGTACCCTATCCTAAAGCTTGCTGTTAGGAGGGAATCTGCAGCTTGCAGTGAAAGCGCTTCCAGAGGGGAGTCTAATGAGGGCAAACATTTGATGGTAGCAGCTTCCCTGCGGGAGATATTCTCTTTGCAAAATCGCCTTATTAGCCGCAGTTAAGTTACAATTCAGTATACTGTCCTATAGCTTGCTGTTAGGAGGGAATCTGCAGCTTGCAGTGAAAGCGCTTCCAGAGGGGAGTCTAATGAGGGCAAACATTTGATGGTAGCAGCTTCCCTGCGGGAGATAGTCTCTTTGCCAAAATCGCATTATTAGGCGAAAGTAAGATACAATTCAGTACCCTATCCTAAAGCTTGCTGTTAGGAGGGAATCTGCAGCTTGCAGTGAAAGTGCTTCCAGAGGGGAGTCTAATGAGGGCAAACATTTGATGGTAGCAGCTTCCCTGCGGGAGATATTCTCTTTGCCAAAATCGCATTATTAGGCGAAAGTAAGTTACAATTCAGTACCCTATCATAAAGCTTGCTGTTAGGAGGGAATCTGCAGCTTGCAGTGAAAGCGCTTCCAGAGGAGAGTCTAATGAGGGCAAATATTTGATGGTAGCAACTTCCCTGCGGGAGATAGTCTCTTTGCCAAAATCGCTTTATTAGGTGAAAGTAAGTTACAATTCAGTACCCTATCCTAAAGCTTGCTGTTAGGAGAGAATCTGCAGCTTGCAGTGAAAGCGCTTCCAGAGGGGAGTCTAAGGAGGGCAAGCATTTGATGGTAGCAGCTTCCCTGCGGGAGATATTCTCTTTGCCAAAATCGCATTATTAGGTGAAAGTAAGTTACAATTCAGTACCCTATCCTAAAGCTTGCTGTTAGGAGGGAATCTGCAGCTTGCAGTGAAAGCGCTTCCAGAGGGGAGTCTAATGAGGGCAAACATTTGATTGTAGCAGCTTCCCTGCGGGAGATACTCTCTTTGCCAAAATCGCATTATTAGCCGCAGTTAAGATACAATTCAGTACCCTATCCTAAAGCTTGCTGTTAGGAGGGAATCTGCAGCTTGCAGTGAAAGCGCTTCCAGAGGGGAGTCTAATGAGGGCAAACATTTGATGGTAGCAGCTTCCCTGCGGGAGATAGTCTCTTTGCAAAAATCGCATTATTAGGCGAAAGTAAGTTACAATTCAGTACCCTATCCTAAAGCTTGCTGTTAGGAGGGAATCTGCAGCTTGCAGTGAAAGCGCTTCCAGAGGGGAGTCTAATGAGGGCAAACATTTGATGGTAGCAGCTTCCCTGCGGGAGATATTCTCTTTGCAAAATCGCCTTATTAGCCGCAGTTAAGTTACAATTCAGTATACTGTCCTACAGCTTGCTGTTAGGAGGGAATCTGCAGCTTGCAGTGAAAGCGCTTCCAGAGGGGAGTCTAATGAGGGCAAACATTTGATGGTAGCAGCTTCTCTGCGGGAGATATTCTCTTTGCCAAAATCGCATTATTAGGCGAAAGTAAGTTACAATTCAGTACCCTATCCTAAAGCTTGCTGTTAGGAGGGAATCTGCAGCTTGCAGTGAAAGCGCTTCCAGAGGGGAGTCTAATGAGGGCAAACATTTGATGGTAGCAGCTTCCCTGCGGGAGATAGTCTCTTTGCCAAAATCGCATTATTAGGCGAAAGTAAGATACAATTCAGTACCCTATCCTAAAGCTTGCTGTTAGGAGGGAATCTGCAGCTTGCAGTGAAAGCGCTTCCAGAGGGGAGTCTAATGAGGGCAAACATTTGATGGTAGCAGCTTCCCTGCGGGAGATATTCTCTTTGCCATAATCGCATTATTAGCCGCAGTTAAGATACAATTCAGTACCCTATCCTAAAGCTTGCTGTTAGGAGGGAATCTGCAGCTTGCAGTGAAAGCGCTTCCAGAGGGGAGTCTAATGAGGCCAAACATTTGATGGTAGCAACTTCCCTGCGGGAGATACTCTCTTTGCCAAAATCGCATTATTAGGCGAAAGTAAGTTACAATTCAGTACCTTATCCTAAAGCTTGCTGTTAGGAGGGAATCTGCAGATTGCAGTGAAAGCGTTTCCAGAGGGGAGTCTAATGAGGGCAAACATTTGATGGTAGCAGCTTCCCTGCGGGAGATACTCTCTTTGCCAAAATCGCATTATTAGGCGAAAGTAAGTTACAATTCAGTACCTTATCCTAAAGCTTGCTGTTAGGAGGGAATCTGCAGCTTGCAGTGAAAGCGCTTCCAGAGGGGAGTCTAATGAGGGCAAACATTTGATGGTAGCAGCTTCCCTGCGGGAGATACTCTCTTTGCCAAAATCGCATTATTAGGCGAAAGTAAGTTACAATTCAGTACCCTATCCTAAAGCTTGCTGTTAGGAGGGAATCTGCAGCTTGCAGTGAAAGCGCTTCCAGAGGGGAGTCTAATGAGGGCAAGCATTTGATGGTAGCAGCTTCCCTGCGGGAGATATTCTCTTTGCCAAAATCGTCTTATTAACCACAGTTAAGTTACAATTCAGTACCCTATCCTAAAGCTTGCTGTTAGGAGGGAATCTGCAGCTTGCAGTGAAAGCGCTTCCAGAGGGGAGTCTAATGAGGGCAAACATTTGATGGTAGCAGCTTCCCTGCGGGAGATATTCTCTTTGCAAAATCGCCTTATTAGCCGCAGTTAAGTTACAATTCAGTATACTGTCCTATAGCTTGCTGTTAGGAGGGAATCTGCAGCTTGCAGTGAAAGCGCTTCCAGAGGGGAGTCTAATGAGGGCAAACATTTGATGGTAGCAGCTTCCCTGCGGGAGATAGTCTCTTTGCCAAAATCGCATTATTAGGCGAAAGTAAGATACAATTCAGTACCCTATCCTAAAGCTTGCTGTTAGGAGGGAATCTGCAGCTTGCAGTGAAAGTGCTTCCAGAGGGGAGTCTAATGAGGGCAAACATTTGATGGTAGCAGCTTCCCTGCGGGAGATAGTCTCTTTGCCAAAATCGCATTATTAGGCGAAAGTAAGTTACAATTCAGTACCCTATCCTAAAGCTTGCTGTTAGGAGGGAATCTGCAGCTTGCAGTGAAAGCGCTTCCAGAGGAGAGTCTAATGAGGGCAAATATTTGATGGTAGCAACTTCCCTGCGGGAGATAGTCTCTTTGCCAAAATCGCATTATTAGGTGAAAGTAAGTTACAATTCAGTACCCTATCCTAAAGCTTGCTGTTAGGAGAGAATCTGCAGCTTGCAGTGAAAGCGCTTCCAGAGGGGAGTCTAAGGAGGGCAAGCATTTGATGGTAGCAGCTTCCCTGCGGGAGATATTCTCTTTGCCAAAATCGCATTATTAGGCGAAAGTAAGTTACAATTCAGTACCCTATCCTAAAGCTTGCTGTTAGGAGGGAATCTGCAGCTTGCAGTGAAAGCGCTTCCAGAGGGGAGTCTAATGAGGGCAAACATTTGATTGTAGCAGCTTCCCTGCGGGAGATACTCTCTTTGCCAAAATCGCATTATTAGCCGCAGTTAAGATACAATTCAGTACCCTATCCTAAAGCTTGCTGTTAGGAGGGAATCTGCAGCTTGCAGTGAAAGCGCTTCCAGAGGGGAGTCTAATGAGGGCAAACATTTGATGGTAGCAGCTTCCCTGCGGGAGATAGTCTCTTTGCCAAAATCGCATTATTAGGCGAAAGTAAGTTACAATTCAGTACCCTATCTTAAAGCTTGCTGTTAGGAGGGAATCTGCAGCTTGCAGTGAAAGCGCTTCCAGAGGGGAGTCTAATGAGGGCAAACATTTGATGGTAGCAGCTTCCCTGTGGGAGATAGTCTCTTTGCCAATATCGCATTATTAGGCGAAAGTAAGTTACAATTCAGTACCCTATCCTAAAGCTTGCTGTTAGGAGGGAATCTGCAGCTTGCAGTGAAAGCGCTTCCAGAGGGGAGTCTAATGAGGGCAAACATTTGATGGTAGCAGCTTCCCTGCGGGAGATATTCTCTTTGCAAAATCGCCTTATTAGCCGCAGTTAAGTTACAATTCAGTATACTGTCCTACAGCTTGCTGTTAGGAGGGAATATGCAGCTTGCAGTGAAAGCGCTTCCAGAGGGGAGTCTAATGAGGGCAAACATTTGATGGTAGCAGCTTCTCTGCGGGAGATATTCTCTTTGCCAAAATCGCATTATTAGGCGAAAGTAAGTTACAATTCAGTACCCTATCCTAAAGCTTGCTGTTAGGAGGGAATCTGCAGCTTGCAGTGAAAGCGCTTCCAGAGGGGAGTCTAATGAGGGCAAACATTTGATGGTAGCAGCTTCCCTGCGGGAGATAGTCTCTTTGCCAAAATCGCATTATTAGGCGAAAGTAAGATACAATTCAGTACCCTATCCTAAAGCTTGCTGTTAGGAGGGAATCTGCAGCTTGCAGTGAAAGCGCTTCCAGAGGGGAGTCTAATGAGGGCAAACATTTGATGGTAGCAGCTTCCCTGCGGGAGATACTCTCTTTGCCAAAATCGCATTATTAGGCGAAAGTAAGTTACAATTCAGTACACTATCCTAAAGCTTGCTGTTAGGAGGGAATCTGCAGCTTGCAGTGAAAGCGCTTCCAGAGGAGAGTCTAATGAGGGCAAATATTTGATGGTAGCAACTTCCCTGCGGGAGATAGTCTCTTTGCCAAAATCGCATTATTAGGTGAAAGTAAGTTACAATTCAGTACCCTATCCTAAAGCTTGCTGTTAGGAGAGATTCTGCAGCTTGCAGTGAAAGCGCTTCCAGAGGGGAGTCTAAGGAGGGCAAGCATTTGATGGTAACAGCTTCCCTGCGGGAGATATTCTCTTTGCCAAAATCGCCTTATTAGCCGCAGTTAAGTTACAATTCAGTACCCTATCCTAAAGCTTGCTGTTAGGAGGGAATCTGCAGCTTGCAGTGAAAGCGCTTCCAGAGGGGAGTCTAATGAGGGCAAATATTTGATGGTATCAGCTTCCCTGCGGGAGATATTCTCTTTGCCAAAATCGCATTATTAGGCGAAAGTAAGTTACAATTCAGTACCCTATCCTAAAGCTTGCTGTTAGGAGGGAATCTGCAGCTTGCAGTGAAAGCGCTTCCAGAGGGGAGTCTAATGAGGGCAAACATTTGATGGTAGCAGCTTCCCTGCGGGAGATTCTCTCTTTGCCAAAATCGCATTATTAGCCGCAGTTAAGATACAATTCAGTACCCTATCCTAAAGCTTGCTGTTAGGAGGGAATCTGCAGCTTGCAGTGAAAGCGCTTCCAGAGGGGAGTCTAATGAGGGCAAACATTTGATGGTAGCAGCTTCTCTGCGGGAGATATTCTCTTTGCCAAAATCGCATTATTAGGCGAAAGTAAGTTACAATTCAGTACCCTATCCTAAAGCTTGCTGTTAGGAGGGAATCTGCAGCTTGCAGTGAAAGTGCTTCCAGAGGGGAGTCTAATGAGGGCAAAGATTTGATGGTAGCAGCTTCCCTGCGGGAGATACTCTCTTTGCCAAAATCGCATTATTAGGCGAAAGTAAGATACAATTCAGTACCCTATCCTAAAGCTTGCTGTTAGGAGGGAATCTGCAGCTTGCAGTGAAAGCGCTTCCAGAGGGGAGTCTAATGAGGGCAAACATTTGATGGTAGCAGCTTCCCTGCGGGAGATACTCTCTTTGCAAATATCGCCTTATTAGCTGCAGTTAAGTTACAATTCAGTACCCTATCCTAAAGCTTGCTGTTAGGAGGGAATCTGCAGCTTGCAGTGAAAGCGCTTCCAGAGGGGAGTCTAATGAGGGCAAACATTTGATGGTAGCAGCTTCCCTGCGTGAGATACTCTCTTTGCCAAAATCGCATTATTAGGCGAAAGTAAGTTACAATTCAGTACCCTATCCTAAAGCTTGCTGTTAGGAGGGAATCTGCAGCTTGCAGTGAAAGCGCTTCCAGAGGGGAGTCTAATGAGGGCAAACATTTGATGGTAGCAGCTTCCCTGCGGGAGATAGTCTCTTTGCCAAAATCGCATTATTAGGCGAAAGTAAGTTACAATTCAGTACCCTATCTTAAAGCTTGCTGTTAGGAGGGAATCTGCAGCTTGCAGTGAAAGCGCTTCCAGAGGGGAGTCTAATGAGGGCAAACATTTGATGGTAGCAGCTTCCCTGTGGGAGATAGTCTCTTTGCCAATATCGCATTATTAGGCGAAAGTAAGTTACAATTCAGTACCCTATCCTAAAGCTTGCTGTTAGGAGGGAATCTGCAGCTTGCAGTGAAAGCGCTTCCAGAGGGGAGTCTAATGAGGGCAAACATTTGATGGTAGCAGCTTCCCTGCGGGAGATATTCTCTTTGCAAAATCGCCTTATTAGCCGCAGTTAAGTTACAATTCAGTATACTGTCCTACAGCTTGCTGTTAGGAGGGAATATGCAGCTTGCAGTGAAAGCGCTTCCAGAGGGGAGTCTAATGAGGGCAAACATTTGATGGTAGCAGCTTCTCTGCGGGAGATATTCTCTTTGCCAAAATCGCATTATTAGGCGAAAGTAAGTTACAATTCAGTACCCTATCCTAAAGCTTGCTGTTAGGAGGGAATCTGCAGCTTGCAGTGAAAGCGCTTCCAGAGGGGAGTCTAATGAGGGCAAACATTTGATGGTAGCAGCTTCCCTGCGGGAGATAGTCTCTTTGCCAAAATCGCATTATTAGGCGAAAGTAAGATACAATTCAGTACCCTATCCTAAAGCTTGCTGTTAGGAGGGAATCTGCAGCTTGCAGTGAAAGCGCTTCCAGAGGGGAGTCTAATGAGGGCAAACATTTGATGGTAGCAGCTTCCCTGCGGGAGATACTCTCTTTGCCAAAATCGCATTATTAGGCGAAAGTAAGTTACAATTCAGTACACTATCCTAAAGCTTGCTGTTAGGAGGGAATCTGCAGCTTGCAGTGAAAGCGCTTCCAGAGGAGAGTCTAATGAGGGCAAATATTTGATGGTAGCAACTTCCCTGCGGGAGATAGTCTCTTTGCCAAAATCGCATTATTAGGTGAAAGTAAGTTACAATTCAGTACCCTATCCTAAAGCTTGCTGTTAGGAGAGATTCTGCAGCTTGCAGTGAAAGCGCTTCCAGAGGGGAGTCTAAGGAGGGCAAGCATTTGATGGTAACAGCTTCCCTGCGGGAGATATTCTCTTTGCCAAAATCGCCTTATTAGCCGCAGTTAAGTTACAATTCAGTACCCTATCCTAAAGCTTGCTGTTAGGAGGGAATCTGCAGCTTGCAGTGAAAGCGCTTCCAGAGGGGAGTCTAATGAGGGCAAATATTTGATGGTATCAGCTTCCCTGCGGGAGATATTCTCTTTGCCAAAATCGCATTATTAGGCGAAAGTAAGTTACAATTCAGTACCCTATCCTAAAGCTTGCTGTTAGGAGGGAATCTGCAGCTTGCAGTGAAAGCGCTTCCAGAGGGGAGTCTAATGAGGGCAAACATTTGATGGTAGCAGCTTCCCTGCGGGAGATTCTCTCTTTGCCAAAATCGCATTATTAGCCGCAGTTAAGATACAATTCAGTACCCTATCCTAAAGCTTGCTGTTAGGAGGGAATCTGCAGCTTGCAGTGAAAGCGCTTCCAGAGGGGAGTCTAATGAGGGCAAACATTTGATGGTAGCAGCTTCTCTGCGGGAGATATTCTCTTTGCCAAAATCGCATTATTAGGCGAAAGTAAGTTACAATTCAGTACCCTATCCTAAAGCTTGCTGTTAGGAGGGAATCTGCAGCTTGCAGTGAAAGTGCTTCCAGAGGGGAGTCTAATGAGGGCAAAGATTTGATGGTAGCAGCTTCCCTGCGGGAGATACTCTCTTTGCCAAAATCGCATTATTAGGCGAAAGTAAGATACAATTCAGTACCCTATCCTAAAGCTTGCTGTTAGGAGGGAATCTGCAGCTTGCAGTGAAAGCGCTTCCAGAGGGGAGTCTAATGAGGGCAAACATTTGATGGTAGCAGCTTCCCTGCGGGAGATACTCTCTTTGCAAATATCGCCTTATTAGCTGCAGTTAAGTTACAATTCAGTACCCTATCCTAAAGCTTGCTGTTAGGAGGGAATCTGCAGCTTGCAGTGAAAGCGCTTCCAGAGGGGAGTCTAATGAGGGCAAACATTTGATGGTAGCAGCTTCCCTGCGTGAGATACTCTCTTTGCCAAAATCGCATTATTAGGCGAAAGTAAGTTACAATTCAGTACCCTATCCTAAAGCTTGCTGTTAGGAGGGAATCTGCAGCTTGCAGTGAAAGCGCTTCCAGAGGGGAGTCTAATGAGGGCAAACATTTGATGGTAGCAGCTTCCCTGCGGGAGATACTCTCTTTGCCAATATCGCCTTATTAGCCGCAGTTAAGTTACAATTCAGTACCCTATCCTAAATCTTGCTGTTAGGATGGAATCTGCAGCTTGCAGTGAAAGCGCTTCCAGAGGGGAGTCTAATGAGGGCAAGCATTTGATGGTAGCAGCTTCCCTGCTGGAGATACTCTCTTTGCCAAAATCGCATTATTAGGCGAAAGTAAGTTACAATTCAGTACCCTATCCTAAAGCTTGCTGTTAGGAGGGAATCTGCAGCTTGCAGTGAAAGCGCTTCCAGAGGGGAGTCTAAGGAGGGCAAGCATTTGATGGTAGCAGCTTCCCTGCGGGAGATATTCTCTTTGCCAAAATCGTTTTATTAGCCGCAGTTAAGTTACAATTAAGTATACTGTCCTACAGCTTGCTGTTAGGAGGGAATCTGCAGCTTGCAGTGAAAGCCCTTCCAGAGGGGAGACTAATGAGGGTAAACATTTGATGGTATCAGCTTCCCTGCGGGAGATAGTCTCTTTGCCAAAATCGCATTATTAGGCGAAAGTAAGTTACATTTCAGTACCCTATCCTAAAGCTTGCTGTTAGGAGGGAATCTGCAGCTTGAAGTGAAAGTGCTTCCAGAGGGGAGTCTAATGAGGGCAAACATTTGATGGTAGCAGCTTCCCTGCGGGAGATACTCTCTTTGCCAAAATCGCATTATTAGGCGAAAGTAAGTTACAATTCAGTACCCTATCCTAAAGCTTGCTGTTAGGAGGGAATCTGCAGCTTGCAGTGAAAGCGCTTCCAGAGGGGAGTCTAAGGAGGGCAAGCATTTGATGGTAGCAGCTTCCCTGCGGGAGATACTCTCTTTGCCAAAATCGCATTATTAGGTGAAAGTAAGTTACAATTCAGTACCCTATCCTAAAACTTGCTGTTAGGAGGGAATCTGCAGCTTGCAGTGAAAGCGCTTCCAGAGGGGAGTCTAATGAGGGCAAACATTTGATGGTAGCAGCTTCCCTGCGGGAGATATTCTCTTTGCCAAAATCGCCTTATTAGCCGCAGTTAAGTTACAATTCAGTACCCTATCCTAAAGCTTGCTGTTAGGAGGGAATCTGCAGCTTGCAGTGAAAGCACTTCCAGAGGGGAGTCTAATGAGGGCAAACATTTGATGGTATCAGCTTCCCTGAGGGTGATACTCTCTTTGCCAAAATCGCATTATTATGCGAAAGTAAGTTACAATTCAGTACCTTATCCTAAAGCTTGCTGTTAGGAGGGAATCTGCAGCTTGCAGTGAAAGCGCTTCCAGAGGGGAGTCTAATGAGGGCAAACATTTGATGGTAGCAGCTTCCCTGCGGGAGATAGTCTCTTTGCAAAAATCGCATTATTAGGCGAAAGTAAGTTACAATTCAGTACCTTATCCTAAAGCTTGCTGTTAGGAGGGAATCTGTAGCTTGCAGTGAAAGCGCTTCCAGAGGGGAGTCTAATGAGGGCAAACATTTGATGGTAGCAGCTTCCCTGCGGGAGATACTCTCTTTGCCAAAATCGCATTATTAGGCGAAAGTAAGTTACATTTCAGTACCCTATCCTAAAGCTTGCTGTTAGGAGGGAATCTGCAGCTTGCAGTGAAAGCGCTTCCAGAGGGGAGTCTAATGAGGGCAAACATTTGATGGTAGCAGCTTCCCTGCGGGAGATATTCTCTTTGCCAAAATCGCCTTATTAGCCGCAGTTAAGTTACAATTCAGTACCCTATCCTAAAGCTTGCTGTTAGGAGGGAATCTGCAGCTTGCAGTGAAAGCGCTTCCAGAGGGGAGTGTAATGAGGGCAAACATTTGATGGTAGCAGCTTCCCTGCGGGAGATAGTCTCTTTGCCAAAATCGCATTATTAGGCGAAAGTAAGATACCAATTCAGTACACTATCCTAAAGCTTGCTGTTAGGAGGGAATCTGCAGCTTGCAGTGAAAGTGCTTCCAGAGGGGAGTCTAATGAGGGCAAACATTTGATGGTAGCAGCTTCCCTGGGGGAGATAGTCTCTTTGCCAAAATCGCATTATTAGGCGAAAGTAAGTTACAATTCAGTACCCTATCCTAAAGCTTGCTGTTAGGAGGGAATCTGCAGCTTGCAGTGAAAGCGCTTCCAGAGGAGAGTCTAATGAGGGCAAATATTGATGGTAGCAACTTCCCTGCGGGAGATAGTCTCTTTGCCAAAATCGCATTATTATTTGAAAGTAACTTACAATTCTGTACCCTATCCTAAAGTTGCTGTTAGGAGAGAATCTGCAGCTTGCAGTGAAAGCGCTTCCAGAGGGGAGTCTAAGGAGGGCAAGCATTTGATGGTAGCAGCTTCCCTGCGGTAGATATTCTCTTTGCCAAAATCTCCTTATTAGCCGCAGTTAAGTTACAATTCAGTATACTGTCCTACAGCTTGATGTTAGGAGGGAATCTGCAGCTTGCAGTGAAAGCGCTTCCAGAGGGGAGTCTAATGAGGGCAAACATTTGATGGTAGCAGCTTCCCTGCGGGAGATACTCTCTTTGCCAAAATCGCATTATTAGGCGAAAGTAAGTTACAATTCAGTACCCTATCCTTAAGCTTGCTGTTAGGAGGGAATCTGCAGCTTGCAGTGAAAGCGCTTCCAGAGGGGAGTCTAATGAGGGCAAACATTTGATGGTAGCAGCTTCCCTGCGGGAGATAGTCTCTTTGCCAAAATCGCATTATTAGCCGCAGTTAAGATACAATTCAGTACCATATCCTAAAGCTTGCTGTTAGGAGGGAATCTGCAGCTTGCAGTGAAAGCGCTTCCAGAGGGGAGTCTAATGAGGGCAAACATTTGATAGTAGCAGCTTCCCTGCGGGAGATAGTCTCTTTGCCAAAATTGCATTATTAGGCGAAAGTAAGTTACAATTCAGTACCCTATCCTATAGCTTGCTGTTAGGAGGGAATCTGCAGCTTGCAGTGAAAGCGCTTCCAGAGGGGAGTCTAATGAGGGCAAACATTTGATGGTAGCAGCTTCCCTGCGGGAGATACTCTCTTTGCCAAAATCGCATTATTAGGCGAAAGTAAGATACAACTCAGTACCCTATCCTAAAGCTTGCTGTTAGAAGGGAATCTGCAGCTTGCAGTGAAAGCGCTTCCAGAGGGGAGTCTAATGAGGGCAAACATTTGATGGTAGCAGCTTCCCTGCGGGAGATAGTCTCTTTGCCAATATCGCCTTATTAGCCGCAGTTAAGTTACAATTCAGTACCCTATCCTAAATCTTGCTGTTAGGATGGAATCTGCAGCTTGCAGTGAAAGCGCTTCCAGAGGGGAGTCTAATGAGGGCAAACATTTTATGGTAGCAGCTTCCCTGCGGGAGATACTCTCTTTGCCAAAATCGCATTATTAGGCGAAAGTAAGTTACAATTCAGTACCCCATCCTAAAGCTTGCTGTTAGGAGGGAATCTGCAGCTTGCAGTGAAAGCGCTTCCAGAGGGGAGTCTAATGAGGGCAAACATTTGATGGTAGCAGCTTCCCTGCGGGAGATAGTCTCTTTGCCAAAATCGCATTATTAGGCGAAAGTAAGTTACAATTCAGTACCCTATCCTAAAGCTTGCTGTTAGGAGGGAATCTGCAGCTTGCAGTGAAAGCGCTTCCAGAGGGGAGTCTAATGAGGGCAAACATTTGATGGTAGCAGCTTCCCTGCGGGAGATACTCTCTTTGCCAAAATCGCATTATTAGGCGAAAGTAAGTTACAATTCAGTACCCTATCCTAAAGCTTGCTGTTAGGAGGGAATCTGCAGCTTGCAGTGAAAGCGCTTCCAGAGGGGAGTCTAATGAGGGCAAGCATTAGATGGTAGCAGCTTCCCTGCGGGAGATACTCTCTTTGCCAAAATCGCCTTATTAGCCGCAGTTAAGTTACAATTCAGTATAATGTCCTACAGCTTGCTGTTAGGAGGGAATCTGCAGCTTGCAGTGAAAGCGCTTCCAGAGGGGAGTCTAATGAGGGGAAACATTTGATGGTAGCAGCTTCCCTGTGGGAGATAGTCTCTTTGCCAAAATCGCATTATTAGGCGAAAGTAAGATACAATTCAGTACCCTATCCTAAAGCTTGCTGTTAGGAGGGAATCTGCAGCTTGCAGTGAAAGCGCTTCCAGAGGGGAGTCTAATGAGGGCAAACATTTGATGGTAGCAGCTTCCCTGCTGGAGATACTCTCTTTGCCAAAATCGCATTATTAGGCGAAAGTAAGTTACAATTCAGTACCCTATCCTAAAGCTTGCTGTTAGGAGGGAATCTGCAGCTTGAAGTGAATGCGCTTCCAGAGGGTAGTCTAACGAGGGCAAACATTTGATGGTAACAGCTTCCCTGCGGGAGATACTCTCTTTGCCAAAATCGCATTATTAGCCGCAGTTAAGTTACAATTCAGTATAATGTCCTACAGCTTGCTGTTAGGAGGGAATCTGCAGCTTGCAGTGAAAGCGCTTCCAGAGGGGAGTCTAATGAGGGCAAACATTTGATGGTAGCAGCTTCCCTGCGGGAGATATTCTCTTTACCAAAATCGCCTTATTAGCCGCAGTTAAGTTACAATTCAGTACCCTATCCTAAAGCTTGCTGTTAGGAGGGAATCTGCAGCTTGCAGTGAAAGCGCATCCAGAAGGGAGTGTAATGAGGGCAAACATTTGATGGTAGCAGCTTCCCTGCGTGAGATACTCTCTTTGCCAAAATCGCATTATTAGGCGAAAGTAAGTTACAATTCAGTACCCTATCCTAAAGCTTGCTGTTAGGAGGGAATCTGCAGCTTGCAGTGAAAGCGCTTCCAGAGGAGAGTCTAATGAGGGCAAATATTTGATGGTAGCAGCTTCCCTGCGGGAGATACTCTCTTTGCCAAAATCGCATTATTAGGCGAAAGTAAGTTACAATTCAGTACCCTATCCTAAAGCTTGCTGTTAGGAGGGAATCTGCAGCTTGCAGTGAAAGCGCTTCCAGAGGGGAGTCTAAGGAGGGCAAACATTTGATGGTAGCAGCTTCCCTGCGGGAGATACTCTCTTTGCCAATATCGCCTTATTAGCCGCAGTTAAGTTACAATTCAGTACCCTATCCTAAATCTTGCTGTTAGGATGGAATCTGCAGCTTGCAGTGAAAGCGCTTCCAGAGGGGAGTCTAATGAGGGCAAACATTTTATGGTAGCAGCTTCCCTGCGGGAGATACTCTCTTTGCCAAAATCGCATTATTAGCCGAAAGTAAGTTACAATTCAGTACCCTATCCTAAAGCTTGCTGTTAGGAGGGAATCTGCAGCTTGCAGTGAAAGCGCTTCCAGAGGGGAGTCTAATGAGGGCAAACATTTGATGGTAGCAGCTTCCCTGCGGGAGATACTCTCTTTGCCAAAATCGCATTATTAGGCGAAAGTAAGTTACAATTCAGTACCCTATCCTAAAGCTTGCTGTTAGGAGGGAATCTGCAGCTTGCAGTGAAAGCGCTTCCAGAGGGGAGTCTAATGAGGGCAAACATTTGATGGTAGCAGCTTCCCTGCGGGAGATACTCTCTTTGCCAAAATCGCATTATTAGGCGAAAGTAAGTTACAATTCAGTACCCTATCCTAAAGCTTGCTGTTAGGAGGGAATCTGCAGCTTGCAGTGAAAGCGCTTCCAGAGGGGAGTCTAATGAGGGCAAGCATTAGATGGTAGCAGCTTCCCTGCGGGAGATACTCTCTTTGCCAAAATCGCCTTATTAGCCGCAGTTAAGTTACAATTCAGTATAATGTCCTACAGCTTGCTGTTAGGAGGGAATCTGCAGCTTGCAGTGAAAGCGCTTCCAGAGGGGAGTCTAATGAGGGCAAACATTTGATGGTAGCAGCTTCCCTGCTGGAGATACTCTCTTTGCCAAAATCGCATTATTAGGCGAAAGTAAGTTACAATTCAGTACCCTATCCTAAAGCTTGCTGTTAGGAGGGAATCTGCAGCTTGAAGTGAATGCGCTTCCAGAGGGTAGTCTAACGAGGGCAAACATTTGATGGTAACAGCTTCCCTGCGGGAGATACTCTCTTTGCCAAAATCGCATTATTAGGCGAAAGTAAGATACAATTCAGTACCCTATCCTAAAGCTTGCTGTTAGGAGGGAATCTGCAGCTTGCAGTGAAAGCGCTTCCAGAGGGGAGTCTAATGAGGGCAAACATTTGATGGTAGCAGCTTCCCTGCGGGAGATACTCTCTTTGCCAAAATCGCATTATTAGGTGAAAGTAAGTTACAATTCAGTACCCTATCCTAAAGCTTGCTGTTAGGATGGAATCTGCAGCTTGCAGTGAAAGCGCTTCCAGAGGGGAGTCTACTGAGGGCAAACATTTGATGGTAGCAGCTTCCCTGCGGGAGATACTCTCTTTGCCAAAATCGCATTATTAGGCGAAAGTAAGTTACAATTCAGTACCCTATCCTAAAGCTTGCTGTTAGGAGGGAATCTGCAGCTTGCAGTGAAAGCGCTTCCAGAGGGGAGTCTAATGAGGTCAAATATTTGATGGTAGAAACTTCCCTGCGGGAGATAGTCTCTTTGCCAAAATCGCATTATTAGGCGAAAGTAAGTTACAATTCAGTACCCTATCCTAAAGCTTGCTGTTAGGAGGGAATCTGCAGCTTGCAGTGAAAGCGCTTCCAGAGGGGAGTCTAATGAGGGCAAGCATTTGATGGTAGCAGCTTCCCTGCGGGAGATATTCTCTTTGCCAAAATCGCTTTATTAGCCGCAGTTAAGTTACAATTAAGTATACTGTCCTACAGCTTGCTGTTAGGAGGGAATCTGCAGCTTGCAGTGAAAGCCCTTCCAGAGTGGAGACTAATGAGGGTAAACATTTGATGGTATCAGCTTCCCTGCGGGAGATACTCTCTTTGCCAAAATCGCATTATTAGGCGAAAGTAAGTTACATTTCAGTACACTATCCTAAAGCTTGCCGTTAGGAGGGAATCTGCAGCTTGCAGTGAAAGCGCTTCCAGAGGGGAGTCTAATGAGGGCAAACATTTGATGGTAGCAGCTTCCCTGCGGGAGATACTCTCTTTGCAAAAATCGCATTATTAGGCGAAAGTAAGTTACAATTCAGTACCCTATCCTAAAGCTTGCTGTTAGGAGGGAATCTGCAGCTTGCAGTGAAAGCGCTTCCAGAGGGGAGTCTAATGAGGGCAAGCATTTGATGGTAGCAGATTCCCTGCGGGAGATACTCTTTTTGCCAAAATCGCATTATTAGGTGAAAGTAAGTTACAATTCAGTACCCTATCCTAAATCTTGCTGTTAGGAGGGAATCTGCAGCTTGCAGTGAAAGCGCTTCCAGAGGGGAGTCTAATGAGGGCAAACATTTGATGGTAGCAGCTTCCCTGCGGGAGATATTCTCTTTGCCAAAATCGCCTTATTAGCCGCAGTTAAGTTACAATTCAGTACCCTATCCTAAAGCTTGCTGTTAGGAGGGAATCTGCAGCTTGCAGTGAAAGCACTTCCAGAGGGGAGTCTAATGAGGGCAAACATTTGATGGTATCAGCTTCCCTGAGGGTGATACTCTCTTTGCCAAAATCGCATTATTAGGCGAAAGTAAGTTACAATTCAGTACCTTATCCTAAAGCTTGCTGTTAGGAGGGAATCTGCAGCTTGCAGTGAAAGCGCTTCCAGAGGGGAGTCTAATGAGGGCAAACATTTGATCGTAGCAGCTTCCCTGCGGGAGATAGTCTCTTTGCAAATATCGCATTATTAGTCGAAAATAAGTTACAATTCAGTACCTTATCCTAAAGCTTGCTGTTAGGAGGGAATCTGTAGCTTGCAGTGAAAGCGCTTCCAGAGGGGAGTCTAATGAGGGCAAACATTTGATGGTAGCAGCTTCCCTGCGGGAGATAGTCTCTTTGCCAAAATCGCATTATTAGGCGAAAGTAAGATACAATTCAGTACACTATCCTAAAGCTTGCTGTTAGGAGGGAATCTGCAGCTTGCAGTGAAAGCGCTTCCAGAGGGGAGTCTAATGAGGGCAAACATTTGATGGTAGCAGCTTCCCTGCGGGAGATAGTCTCTTTGCCAAAATCGCATTATTAGGCGAAAGTAAGTTACATTTCAGTACCCTATCCTAAAGCTTGCTGTTAGGAGGGAATCTGCAGCTTGCAGTGAAAGCGCTTCCAGAGGGGAGTCTAATGAGGGCAAACATTTGATGGTAGCAGCTTCCCTGCGGGAGATATTCTCTTTGCCAAAATCGCCTTATTAGCCGCAGTTAAGTTACAATTCAGTACCCTATCCTAAAGCTTGCTGTTAGGAGGGAATCTGCAGCTTGCAGTGAAAGCGCTTCCAGAGGGGAGTGTAATGAGGGCAAACATTTGAATGTAGCAGCTTCCCTGCGGGAGATAATCTCTTTGCCAAAATCGCATTATTAGGCGAAAGTAAGTTACAATTCAGTACCCTATCCTAAAGCTTGCTGTTAGGAGGGAATCTGCAGCTTGCAGTGAAAGCGCTTCCAGAGGGGAGTCTAATGAGGGCAAACATTTGATGGTAGCAGCTTCCCTGCGGGAGATACTCTCTTTGTCAAAATCGCATTATTAGGCGAAAGTAAGTTACAATTCAGTACCCTATCCTAAAGCTTGCTGTTAGGAGGGAATCTGCAGCTTGCAGTGAAAGCGCTTCCAGAGGGGAGTCTAATGAGGGCAAATATTTGATGGTAGCAACTTCCCTGCGGCTGATAGTCTCTTTGCCAAAATCGCATTATTAGGCGAAAGTAAGTTACAATTCAGTACCCTATCCTAAAGCTTGCTGTTAGGAGGGAATCTGCAGCTTGCAGTGAAAGCGCTTCCAGAGGGGAGTCTAATGAGGGCAAACATTTGATGGTAGCAGCTTCCCTGCGGGAGATACTCTCTTTGCCATAATCGCATTATTAGGCGAAAGTAAGTTACAATTCAGTACCCTATCCTAAAGCTTGCTGTTAGGAGGGAATCTGCAGCTTGCAGTGAAAGCGCTTCCAGAGGGGAGTCTAAGGAGGTCAAGCATTTGATGGCAGTAGCTTCCCTGCGGGAGATATTCTCCTTGCCAAAATCGCCTTATTAGCCGCAGTTAAGTTACAATTCAGTATACTGTCCTACAGGTTACTGTTAGGAGGGAATCTGCAGCTTGCAGTGAAAGCGCTTCCAGAGGGGAGTCTAATGAGGGCAAACATTTGATGGTAGCAGCTTCCCTGCGGGAGATAGTCTCTTTGCCAAAATCGCATTATTAGGCGAAAGTAAGTTACAATTCAGTACACTATCCTAAAGCTTGCTGTTAGGAGGGAATCTGCAGCTTGCAGTGAAAGCACTTCCAGAGGGGAGTCTAATGAGGGCAAACATTTGATGGTAGCAGCTTCCCTGCGGGAGATACTCTCTTTGCCAAAATCGCATTATTAGGCGAAAGTAAGTTACAATTCAGTACCCTATCCTAAAGCTTGCTGTTAGGAGGGAATCTGCAGCTTGCAGTGAAAGCGCTTCCAGAGGGGAGTCTAATGAGGGCAAACATTTGATGGTAGCAGCTTCCCTGCGGGAGATACTCTCTTTGCCAAAATCGCATTATTAGGCGAAAGTAAGTTACAATTCAGTACCCTATCCTAAAGCTTGCCGTTAGGAGGGAATCTGCAGCTTGCAGTAAAAGCGCTTCCAGAGGGGAGTCTAATGAGGGCAAACATTTGATGGTAGCAGCTTCCCTGCGGGAGATAGTCTCTTTGCCATTATCGCCTTATTAGCCGCAGTTAAGTTACAATTCAGTACCCTATCCTAAAGCTTGCTGTTAGGATGGAATCTGCAGCTTGCAGTGAAAGCGCTTCCAGAGGGGAGTGTAATGAGGGCAAACATTTTATGGTAGCAGCTTCCCTGCGGGAGATACTCTCTTTGCCAAAATCGCATTATTAGGCGAAACTAAGTTACATTTCAGTACCCTATCCTAAAGCTTGCTGTTAGGAGGGAATCTGCAGCTTGCAGTGAAAGCGCTTCCAGAGGGGAGTCTAATGAGGGCAAGCATTTGACGGTAGCAGCTTCCCTGCGGGAGATAGTCTCTTTTCCAAAATCGCATTATTAGGCGAAAGTAAGTTACAATTCAGTACACTATCCTAAATCTTGCTGTTAGGAGGGAATCTGCAGCTTGCAGTGAAAGCGCTTCCAGAGGGGAGTCTAATGAGGGCAAACATTTGATGGTAGCAGCTTCCCTGCGGGAGATAGTCTCTTTGCCAAAATCGCATTATTAGGCGAAAGTAAGTTACAATTCAGTACCCTATCCTAAAGCTTGCTGTTAGGAGGGAATCTGCAGCTTGCAGTGAAAGCGCTTCCAGAGGGGAGTCTAATGAGGGCAAACATTTGATGGTGGCAGCTTCCCTTCGGGAGATACTCTCTTTGCCAAAATCGCATTATTAGGCGAAAGTAAGTTACAATTCAGTACCCTATCCTAAAGCTTGCTGTTAGGAGGGAATCTGCAGCTTGCAGTGAAAGCGCTTCCAGAGGGGAGTCTAAGGAGGGCAAGCATTTGATGGTAGCAGCTTCCCTGCGGGAGATACTCTCTTTGCCAAAATCGCATTATTAGGTGAAAGTAAGTTACAATTCAGTACCCTATCCTAAAGCTTGCTGTTAGGAGGGAATCTGCAGCTTGCAGTGAAAGCGCTTCCAGAGGGGAGTCTAATGAGGGCAAACATTTGATGGTAGCAGCTTCCCTGCGGGAGATATTCTCTTTGCCAAAATCGCCTTATTAGCCGCAGTTAAGTTACAATTCAGTACCCTATCCTAAAGCTTGCTGTTAGGAGGGAATCTGCAGCTTGCAGTGAAAGCACTTCCAGAGGGGAGTCTAATGAGGGCAAACATTTGATGGTATCAGCTTCCCTGAGGGTGATACTCTCTTTGCCAAAATCGCATTATTAGGCGAAAGTAAGTTACAATTCAGTACCTTATCCTAAAGCTTGCTGTTAGGAGGGAATCTGCAGCTTGCAGTGAAAGCGCTTCCAGAGGGGAGTCTAATGAGGGCAAACATTTGATCGTAGCAGCTTCCCTGCGGGAGATAGTCTCTTTGCAAAAATCGCATTATTAGGCGAAAGTAAGTTACAATTCAGTACCTTATCCGAAAGCTTGCTGTTAGGAGGGAATCTGTAGCTTGCAGTGAAAGCGCTTCCAGAGGGGAGTCTAATGAGGGCAAACATTTGATGGTAGCAGCTTCCCTGCGGGAGATAGTCTCTTTGCCAAAATCGCATTATTAGGCGAAAGTAAGATACAATTCAGTACACTATCCTAAAGCTTGCTGTTAGGAGGGAATCTGCAGCTTGCAGTGAAAGCGCTTCCAGAGGGGAGTCTAATGAGGGCAAACATTTGATGGTAGCAGCTTCCCTGCGGGAGATACTCTCTTTGCCAAAATCGCATTATTATGCGAAAGTAAGTTACATTTCAGTACCCTATCCTAAAGCTTGCTGTTAGGAGGGAATCTGCAGCTTGCAGTAAAAGCGCTTCCAGAGGGGAGTCTAATGAGGGCAAACATTTGATGGTAGCAGCTTCCCTGCGGGAGATAGTCTCTTTGCCATTATCGCCTTATTAGCCGCAGTTAAGTTACAATTCAGTACCCTATCCTAAAGCTTGCTGTTAGGATGGAATCTGCAGCTTGCAGTGAAAGCGCTTCCAGAGGGGAGTGTAATGAGGGCAAACATTTTATGGTAGCAGCTTCCCTGCGGGAGATACTCTCTTTGCCAAAATCGCATTATTAGGCGAAACTAAGTTACATTTCAGTACCCTATCCTAAAGCTTGCTGTTAGGAGGGAATCTGCAGCTTGCAGTGAAAGCGCTTCCAGAGGGGAGTCTAATGAGGGCAAGCATTTGACGGTAGCAGTTTCCCTGCGGGAGATAGTCTCTTTTCCAAAATCGCATTATTAGGCGAAAGTAAGTTACAATTCAGTACACTATCCTAAATCTTGCTGTTAGGAGGGAATCTGCAGCTTGCAGTGAAAGCGCTTCCAGAGGGGAGTCTAATGAGGGCAAACATTTGATGGTAGCAGCTTCCCTGCGGGAGATAGTCTCTTTGCCAAAATCGCATTATTAGGCGAAAGTAAGTTACAATTCAGTACCCTATCCTAAAGCTTGCTGTTAGGAGGGAATCTGCAGCTTGCAGTGAAAGCGCTTCCAGAGGGGAGTCTAATGAGGGCAAACATTTGATGGTGGCAGCTTCCCTTCGGGAGATACTCTCTTTGCCAAAATCGCATTATTAGGCGAAAGTAAGTTACAATTCAGTACCCTATCCTAAAGCTTGCTGTTAGGAGGGAATCTGCAGCTTGCAGTGAAAGCGATTCCAGAGGGGAGTCTAAGGAGGGCAAGCATTTGATGGTAGCAGCTTCCCTGCGGGAGATACTCTCTTTGCCAAAATCGCATTATTAGGTGAAAGTAAGTTACAATTCAGTACCCTATCCTAAAGCTTGCTGTTAGGAGGGAATCTGCAGCTTGCAGTGAAAGCGCTTCCAGAGGGGAGTCTAATGAGGGCAAACATTTGATGGTAGCAGCTTCCCTGCGGGAGATATTCTCTTTGCCAAAATCGCCTTATTAGCCGCAGTTAAGTTACAATTCAGTACCCTATCCTAAAGCTTGCTGTTAGGAGGGAATCTGCAGCTTGCAGTGAAAGCACTTCCAGAGGGGAGTCTAATGAGGGCAAACATTTGATGGTATCAGCTTCCCTGAGGGTGATACTCTCTTTGCCAAAATCGCATTATTAGGCGAAAGTAAGTTACAATTCAGTACCTTATCCTAAAGCTTGCTGTTAGGAGGGAATCTGCAGCTTGCAGTGAAAGCGCTTCCAGAGGGGAGTCTAATGAGGGCAAACATTTGATGGTAGCAGCTTCCCTGCGGGAGATAGTCTCTTTGCAAAAATCGCATTATTAGGCGAAAGTAAGTTACAATTCAGTACCTTATCCTAAAGCTTGCTGTTAGGAGGGAATCTGTAGCTTGCAGTGAAAGCGCTTCCAGAGGGGAGTCTAATGAGGGCAAACATTTGATGGTAGCAGCTTCCCTGCGGGAGATAGTCTCTTTGCCAAAATCGCATTATTAGGCGAAAGTAAGATACAATTCAGTACACTATCCTAAAGCTTGCTGTTAGGAGGGAATCTGCAGCTTGCAGTGAAAGCGCTTCCAGAGGGGAGTCTAATGAGGGCAAACATTTGATGGTAGCAGCTTCCCTGCGGGAGATACTCTCTTTGCCAAAATCGCATTATTATGCGAAAGTAAGTTACATTTCAGTACCCTATCCTAAAGCTTGCTGTTAGGAGGGAATCTGCAGCTTGCAGTGAAAGCGCTTCCAGAGGGGAGTCTAATGAGGGCAAACATTTGATGGTAGCAGCTTCCCTGCGGGAGATATTCTCTTTGCCAAAATCGCCTTATTAGCCGCAGTTAAGTTACAATTCAGTACCCTATCCTAAAGCTTGCTGTTAGGAGGGAATCTGCAGCTTGCAGTGAAAGCGCTTCCAGAGGGGAGTCTAATGAGGGCAAATATTTGATGGTAGCAACTTCCCTGCGGGAGATAGTCTCTTTGCCAAAATCGCATTATTATGCGAAAGTAAGTTACAATTCAGTACCCTATCCTAAAGCTTGCTCTTAGGAGGGAATCTGCAGCTTGCAGTGAAAGCGCTTCCAGAGGGGAGTGTAATGAGGGCAAACATTTGATGGTAACAGCTTCCCTGCGGGAGATACTCTCTTTGCCATAATCGCATTATTAGGCGAAAGTAAGTTACAATTCAGTACCCTATCCTAAAGCTTGCTGTTAGGAGGGAATCTGCAGCTTGCAGTGAAAGCGCTTCCAGAGGGGAGTCTAAGGAGGTCAAGCATTTGATGGCAGTAGCTTCCCTGCGGGAGATATTCTCTTTGCCAAAATCGCCTTATTAGCCGCAGTTAAGTTACAATTCAGTATACTTTCCTACAGCTTACTGTTAGGAGGGAATCTGCAGCTTGCAGTGAAAGCGCTTCCAGAGGGGAGTCTAATGAGGGCAAACATTTGATGGTAGCAGCTTCCCTGCGGGTGATACTCTCTTTGCCAAAATCGCATTATTAGGCGAAAGTAAGTTACAATTCAGTACCCTATCCTAAAGCTTGCTGTTAGGAGGGAATCTGCAGCTTGCAGTGAAAGCGCTTCCAGAGGGGAGTCTAATGAGGGCAAACATTTGATGGTAGCAGCTTCCCTGCGGGAGATACTCTCTTTGCCAAAATCGCATTATTAGGCGAAAGTAAGTTACAATTCAGTACCCTATCCTAAAGCTTGCTGTTAGGAGGGAATCTGCAGCTTGCAGTGAAAGCGCTTCCAGAGGGGAGTCTAATGAGGGCAAACATTTGATGGTAGCAGCTTCCCTGCGGGAGATACTCTCTTTTCCAAAATCGCATTATTAGGCGAAAGTAAGTTACAATTCAGTACCCTATCCTAAAGCTTGCTGTTAGGAGGGAATCTGCAGCTTGCAGTGAAAGCGCTTCCAGAGGGGAGTCTAATGAGGGCAAACATTTGATGGTAGCAGCTTCCCTGCGGGAGATACTCTCTTTGCCAAAATCGCATTATTAGGCGAAAGTAAGTTACAATTCAGTACCCTATCCTAAAGCTTGCTGTTAGGAGGGAATCTGCAGCTTGCAGTGAAAGCGCTTCCAGAGGGGAGTCTAATGAGGGCAAACATTTGATGGTAGCAGCTTCCCTGCGGGAGATATTCTCTTTGAAATTCGCCTTATTAGCCGCAGTTAAGTTACAATTCAGTATACTGTCCTACAGCTTGCTGTTAGGAGGGAATCTGCAGCTTGCAGTGAAAGCGCTTCCAGAGGGGAGTCTAATGAGGGCAAACATTTGAATGTAGCAGCTTCCCTGCGGGAGATAATCTTATTACCATAATCGCCTTATTAGCCGCAGTTAAGATACAATTCAGTATACTGTCCTACAGCTTGCTGTTAGGAGGGAATCTGCAGCTTGCAGTGAAAGCCCTTCCAGAGGGGAGACTAATGAGGGCAAACATTTGATGGTATCAGCTTCCCTGCGGGAGATATTCTCTTTGCCAAAATCGCATTATTAGGCGAAAGTAAGTTACATTTCAGTACCCTATCCTAAAGCTTGCTGTTAGGAGGGAATCTGCAGCTTGCAGTGAAAGCGCTTCCAGAGGGGAGTCTAATGAGGGCAAGCATTAGATGGTAGCAGCTTCCCTGCGGGAGATACTCTCTTTGCCAAAATCGCATTATTAGGCGAAAGTAAGTTACAATTCAGTACCCTATCCTAAAGCTTGCTGTTAGGAGGGAATCTGCAGCTTGCAGTGAAAGCGCTTCCAGAGGGGAGTCTAATGAGGGCAAATATTTGATGGTAGCAGCTTCCCTGCGGGAGATATTCTCTTTGCCAAAATCGCCATATTATCCGCAGTTAAGTTACAATTCAGTATACTGTCCTACAGCTTGCTGTTAGGAGGGAATCTGCAGCTTGCAGTGAAAGCGCTTCCAGAGGGGAGTCTAATGAGGCCAAACATTTGATGGTAGCAGCTTCCCTGCGGGAGATAGTCTCTTTTCCAAATCGCATTATTAGGCGAAAGTAAGTTACAATTCAGTACACTATCCTAAAGCTTGCTGTTAGGAGGGAATCTGCAGCTTGCAGTGAAAGCGCTTCCAGAGGGGAGTCTAATGAGGGAAATATTTGATGGTAGCAGCTTCCCTGCGGGAGATACTCTCTTTGCCAAAATCGCATTATTAGGCGAAAGTAAGTTACAATTCAGTACACTATCCTAAAGCTTGCTGTTAGGAGTGAATCTGCAGCTTGCAGTGAAAGCGCTTCTAGAGGGGAGTCTAATGAGGGCAAACATTTGATGGTAGCAGCTTCCCTGCGGGAGATACTCTCTTTGCCAAAATCGCATTATTAGGCGAAAGTAAGTTACAATTCAGTACACTATCCTAAAGCTTGCTGTTAGGAGGGAATCTGCAGCTTGCAGTGAAAGCACTTCCAGAGGGGAGTCTAATGAGGGCAAACATTTGATGGTAGCAGCTTCCCTGCGGGAGATAGTCTCTTTGCCAAAATCGCATTATTAGGCGAAAGTAAGTTACAATTCAGTACCCTATCCTAAAGCTTGCTGTTAGGAGGGAATCTGCAGCTTGCAGTGAAAGCGCTTCCAGAGGGGAGTCTAATGAGGGCAAACATTTGATGGTAGCAGCTTCCCTGCGGGAGATACTCTCTTTTCCAAAATCGCATTATTAGGCGAAAGTAAGTTACAATTCAGTACCCTATCCTAAAGCTTGCTGTTAGGAGGGAATCTGCAGCTTGCAGTGAAAGCACTTCCAGAGGGGAGTCTAATGAGGGCAAACATTTGATGGTAGCAGCTTCCCTGCGGGAGATATTCTATTGCCATAATCTCCTTATTAGCCGCAGTTAAGCTACAATTCAGTACCCTATCCTAAAGCTTGCTGTTAGGAGGGAATCTGCAGCTTGCGGTGAAAGCGCTTCCAGAGGGGAGTCTAATGAGGGCAAATATTTGATGGTAACAGCTTCCCTGCGGGAGATACTCTCTTTGTCAAAATCGCATTATTAGGCGAAAGTAAGTTACAATTCAGTACCCTATCCTAAAGCTTGCTGTTAGGAGGGAATCTGCAGCTTGCAGTGAAAGCGCTTCCAGAGGGTAGTCTAACGAGGGCAAACATTTGATGGTAACAGCTTCCCTGCGGGAGATACTCTCTTTGCCAAAATCGCATTATTAGGCGAAAGTAAGTTACAATTCAGTACCCTATCCTAAAGCTTGCTGTTAGGAGGGAATCTGCAGCTTGCAGTGAAAGCACTTCCAGAGGGGAGTCTAATGAGGGCAAACATTTGATGGTAGCAGCTTCTCTGCGGGAGATACTCTCTTTGCCAAAATCGCATTATTAGGCGAAAGTAAGTTACAATTCAGTACCCTATCCTAAAGCTTGCTGTTAGGAGGGAATCTGCAGCTTGCAGTGAAAGTGCTTCCAGAGGGGAGTTTAATGAGGGCAAAGATTTGATGGTAGCAGCTTCCCTGCGGGAGATACTCTCTTTGCCAAAATCGCATTATTAGGCGAAAGTAAGTTACAATTCAGTACCCTATCCTAAAGCTTGCTGTTAGGAGGGAATCTGCAGCTTGCAGTGAAAGCGCTTCCAGAGGGGAGTCTAATGAGGGCAAACATTTGATGGTAGCAGCTTCCCTGCGGGAGATACTCTCTTTGCCAATATCGCCTTATTAGCCGCAGTTAAGTTACAATTCAGTACCCTATCCTAAAGCTTGCTGTTAGGAGGGAATCTGCAGCTTGCAGTGAAAGCGCTTCCAGAGGGGAGTCTAAGGAGGTCAAGCATTTGATGGCAGTAGCTTCCCTGCGGGAGATATTCTCTTTGCCAAAATCGCGTTATTAGCCGCAGTTAAGTTACAATTCAGTATACTGTCCTACAGCTTGCTGTTAGGAGGGAATCTGCAGCTTGCAGTGAAAGCGCTTCCAGAGGGGAGTCTAACGAGGGCAAACATTTGATGGTAGCAGCTTCCCTGCTGGAGATACTCTCTTTGCCAAAATCGCATTATTAGGCGAAAGTAAGTTACAATTCAGTACCCTATCCTAAAGCTTGCTGTTAGGAGGGAATCTGCAGCTTGCAGTGAAAGCGCTTCCAGAGGGGAGTCTAATGAGGGCAAACATTTGATGGTAGCAGCTTCCCTGCGGGAGATACTCTCTTTGCCAAAATCGCATTATTAGGCGAAAGTAAGTTACAATTCAGTACCCTATCCTAAAGCTTGCTGTTAGGAGGGAATCTGCAGCTTGCAGTGAAAGCGCTTCCAGAGGGGAGTCTAATGAGGGCAAACATTTGATGGTAGCAGCTTCCCTGCGGGAGATACTCTCTTTGCCAAAATCGCATTATTAGGCGAAAGTAAGTTACAATTCAGTACCCTATCCTAAAGCTTGCTGTTAGGAGGGAATCTGCAGCTTGCAGTGAAAGCGCTTCCAGAGGGGAGTCTAATGAGGGCAAACATTTGATGGTAGCAGCTTCCCTGCTGGAGATACTCTCTTTGCCAAAATCGCATTATTAGGCGAAAGTAAGTTACAATTCAGTACCCTATCCTAAAGCTTGCTGTTAGGAGGGAATCTGCAGCTTGCAGTGAAAGCGCTTCCAGAGGGGAGTCTAATGAGGGCAAACATTTGATGGTAGCAGCTTCCCTGCGGGAGATATTCTCTTTGAAATTCGCCTTAGTAGCCGCAGTTAAGTTACAATTCAGTATACTGTCCTACAGCTTGCTGTTAGGAGGGAATCTGCAGCTTGCAGTTAAAGCCCTTCCAGAGGGGAGACTAATGAGGGCAAACATTTGATGGTATCAGCTTCCCTGCGGGAGATATTCTCTTTGCCAAAATCGCATTATTAGGCGAAAGTAAGTTACATTTCAGTACCCTATCCTAAAGCTTGCTGTTAGGAGGGAATCTGCAGCTTGCAATGAAAGCGCTTCCAGAGGGGAGTGTAATGAGGGCAAACATTTGATGGTAGCAGCTTCCCTGCGGGAGATATTCTCTTTGCCAAAATCGCCTTATTAGCCGCAGTTAAGTTACAATTCAGTAACCTATCCTAAAGCTTGCTGTTAGGAGGGAATCTGCAGCTTGCAGTGAAAGCGCTTCCAGAGGGGAGTGTAATGAGGGCAAACATTTGATGGTAGCAGCTTCCCTGCGGGAGATACTCTCTTTGCCAAAATCGCATTATTATGCAAAGGTAAGTTACAATTCAGTACCCTATCCTAAAGCTTGCTGTTAGGAGGGAATCTGCAGCTTGCAGTGAAAGCGCTTCCAGAGGGGAGTCTAATGAGGGCAAACATTTGATGGTAGCAGCTTCCCTGCTGGAGATACTCTCTTTGCCAAAATCGCATTATTAGGCGAAAGTAAGTTACAATTCAGTACCCTATCCTAAAGCTTGCTGTTAGGAGGGAATCTGCAGCTTGCAGTGAAAGCACTTCCAGAGGGGAGTCTAATGAGGGCAAACATTTGATGGTAGCAGCTTCCCTGCGGGAGATACTCTCTTTGCCAAAATCGCATTATTAGGCGAAAGTAAGTTACAATTCAGTACCCTATCCTAAAGCTTGCTGTTAGGAGGGAATCTGCAGCTTGCAGTGAAAGCGCTTCCAGAGGGGAGTCTAATGAGGGCAAACATTTGATGGTAGCAGCTTCCCTGCGGGAGATACTCTCTTTGCCAAAATCGCATTATTAGGCGAAAGTAAGTTACAATTCAGTACCCTATCCTAAAGCTTGCTGTTAGGAGGGAATCTGCAGCTTGCAGTGAAAGCACTTCCAGAGGGGAGTCTAATGAGGGCAAGCATTAGATGGTAGCAGCTTCCCTGCGGGAGATACTCTCTTTGCCAAAATCGCATTATTAGGCGAAAGTAAGTTACAATTCAGTACCCTATCCTAAAGCTTGCTGTTAGGAGGGAATCTGCAGCTTGCAGTGAAAGCGCTTCCAGAGGGGAGTCTAATGAGGGCAAGCATTTGATGGTAGCAGCTTCCCTGCGGGAGATATTCTCTTTGCCAAAATCACCATATTAGCCGCAGTTAAGTTACAATTCAGTATACTGTCCTACAGCTTGCTGTTAGGAGGGAATCTGCAGCTTGCAGTGAAAGCGCTTCCAGAGGGGAGTCTAATGAGGCCAAACATTTGATGGTAGCAGCTTCCCTGCGGGAGATAGTCTCTTTTCCAAAATCGCATTATTAGGCGAAAGTAAGTTACAATTCAGTACACTATCCTAAAGCTTGCTGTTAGGAGGGAATCTGCAGCTTGCGGTGAAAGCGCTTCCAGAGGGGAGTCTAATGAGGGCAAATATTTGATGGTAACAGCTTCCCTGCGGGAGATACTCTCTTTGCCAAAATCGCATTATTAGGTGAAAGTAAGTTACAATTCAGTACCCTATCCTAAAGCTTGCTGTTAGGAGGGAATCTGCAGCTTGCAGTGAAAGCGCTTCCAGAGGGTAGTCTAACGAGGGCAAACATTTGATGGTAACAGCTTCCCTGCGGGAGATACTCTCTTTGCCAAAATCGCATTATTAGGCGAAAGTAAGTTACAATTCAGTACCCTATCCTAAAGCTTGCTGTTAGGAGGGAATCTGCAGCTTGCAGTGAAAGCACTTCCAGAGGGGAGTCTAATGAGGGCAAACATTTGATGGTAGCAGCTTCTCTGCGGGAGATACTCTCTTTGCCAAAATCGCATTATTAGGCGAAAGTAAGTTACAATTCAGTACCCTATCCTAAAGCTTGCTGTTAGGAGGGAATCTGCAGCTTGCAGTGAAAGTGCTTCCAGAGGGGAGTCTAATGAGGGCAAAGATTTGATGGTAGCAGCTTCCCTGCGGGAGATAGTCTCTTTGCCAAAATCGCATTATTAGGCGAAAGGAAGTTACAATTCAGTACCCTATCCTAAAGCTTGCTGTTAGGAGGGAATCTGCAGCTTGCAGTGAAAGCGCTTCCAGAGGGGAGTCTAATGAGGGCAAACATTTGATGGTAGCAGCTTCCCTGCGGGAGATACTCTCTTTGCCAATATCGCCTTATTAGCCGCAGTTAAGTTACAATTCAGTACCCTATCCTAAAGCTTGCTGTTAGGAGGGAATCTGCAGCTTGCAGTTAAAGCCCTTCCAGAGGGGAGACTAATGAGGGCAAACATTTGATGGTATCAGCTTCCCTGCGGGAGATATTCTCTTTGCCAAAATCGCATTATTAGGCGAAAGTAAGTTACATTTCAGTACCCTATCCTAAAGCTTGCTGTTAGGAGGGAATCTGCAGCTTGCAGTGAAAGCGCTTCCAGAGGGGAGTGTAATGAGGGCAAACATTTGATGGTAGCAGCTTCCCTGCGGGAGATAGTCTCTTTGCCAAAATCGCATTATTAGGCAAAGGTAAGTTACAATTCAGTACCCTATCCTAAAGCTTGCTGTTAGGAGGGAATCTGCAGCTTGCAGTGAAAGCGCTTCCAGAGGGGAGTCTAATGAGGGCAAACATTTGATGGTAGCAGCTTCCCTGCTGGAGATACTCTCTTTGCCAAAATCGCATTATTAGGCGAAAGTAAGTTACAATTCAGTACCTTATCCTAAAGCTTGCTGTTAGGAGGGAATCTGCAGCTTGCAGTGAAAGCGCTTCCAGAGGGGAGTCTAATGAGGGCAAACATTTGATGGTAGCAGCTTCCCTGCGGGAGATACTCTCTTTGCCAAAATCGCATTATTAGGCGAAAGTAAGTTACAATTCAGTACACTATCCTAAAGCTTGCTGTTAGGAGGGAATCTGCAGCTTGCAGTGAAAGCGCTTCCAGAGGGGAGTCTAATGAGGGCAAACATTTGATGGTAGCAGCTTCCCTGCGGGAGATACTCTCTTTTCCAAAATCGCATTATTAGGCGAAAGCAAGTTACAATTCAGTACCCTATCCTAAAGCTTGCTGTTAGGAGGGAATCTGCAGCTTGCAGTGAAAGCGCTTCCAGAGGGGAGTCTAATGAGGGCAAACATTTGATGGTAGCAGCTTCCCTGCGAGGGATATTCTATTGCCATAATCGCCTTATTAGCCGCAGTTAAGCTACAATTCAGTACCCTATCCTAAAGATTGCAGTTAGGAGGGAATCTGCAGCTTGCGGTGAAAGCGCCTCCAGAGGGGAGTCTAATGAGGGCAAACATTTGATGGTAACAGCTTCCCTGCGGGAGATACTCTCTTTGCCAAAATCGCATTATTAGGTGAAAGTAAGTTACAATTCAGTACCCTATCCTAAAGCTTGCTGTTAGGAGGGAATCTGCAGCTTGCAGTGAAAGTGCTTCCAGAGGGGAGTCTAATGAGGGCAAAGATTAGATGGTAGCAACTTCCCTGCGAGAGATACTCTCTTTGCCAAAATCGCATTATTAGGCGAAAGGAAGTTACAATTCAGTACCCTATCCTAAAGCTTGCTGTTAGGAGGGAATCTGCAGCTTGCAGTGAAAGCGCTTCCAGAGGGGAGTCTAATGAGGGCAAACATTTGATGGTAGCAGCTTCCCTGCGGGAGATACTCTCTTTGCCAATATCGCCTTATTAGCCGCAGTTAAGTTACAATTCAGTACCCTATCCTAAAGCTTGCTGTTAGGAGGGAATCTGCAGCTTGCAGTGAAAGCGCTTCCAGAGGGGAGTCTAATGAGGGCAAACATTTTATGGTAGCAGCTTCCCTGCGGGAGATAGTCTCTTTGCCAAAATCGCATTATTAGGCGAAAGTAAGTTACAATTCAGTACCCTATCCTAAAGCTTGCTGTTAGGAGGGAATCTGCAGCTTGCAGTGAAAGCGCTTCCAGAGGGGAGTCTAATGAGGGCAAACATTTGAATGTAGCAGCTTCCCTGCGGGAGATAATCTCTTTGCCATAATCGCCTTATTAGCCGCAGTTAAGATACAATTCAGTATACTGTCCTACAGCTTGCTGTTAGGAGGGAATCTGCAGCTTGCAGTTAAAGCCCTTCCAGAGGGGAGACTAATGAGGGCAAACATTTGATGGTATCAGCTTCCCTGCGGGAGATATTCTCTTTGCCAAAATCGCATTATTAGGCGAAAGTAAGTTACATTTCAGTACCCTATCCTAAAGCTTGCTGTTAGGAGGGAATCTGCAGCTTGCAGTGAAAGCGCTTCCAGAGGGGAGTGTAATGAGGGCAAACATTTGATGGTAGCAGCTTCCCTGCGGGAGATATTCTCTTTGCCAAAATCGCCTTATTAGCCGCAGTTAAGTTACAATTCAGTACCCTATCCTAAAGCTTGCTGTTAGGAGGGAATCTGCAGCTTGCAGTGAAAGCGCTTCCAGAGGGGAGTCTAATGAGGGCAAACATTTGATGGTAGCAGCTTCCCTGCGGGAGATACTCTCTTTGCCAAAATCGCATTATTAGGCAAAGGTAAGTTACAATTCAGTACCCTATCCTAAAGCTTGCTGTTAGGAGGGAATCTGCAGCTTGCAGTGAAAGCGCTTCCAGAGGGGAGTCTAATGAGGGCAAACATTTGATGGTAGCAGCTTCCCTGCTGGAGATACTCTCTTTGCCAAAATCGCATTATTAGGCGAAAGTAAGTTACAATTCAGTACCCTATCCTAAAGCTTGCTGTTAGGAGGGAATCTGCAGCTTGCAGTGAAAGCGCTTCCAGAGGAGAGTCTAATGAGGGCAAATATTTTATGGTAGCAGCTTCCCTGCGGGAGATACTCTTTTTGCCAAAATCGCATTATTAGGCGAAAGTAAGCTACAATTCAGTACCCTATCCTAAAGCTTGCTGTTAGGAGGGAATCTGCTGCTTCCAGTGAAAGCGCTTCCAGAGGGGAGTCTAATGAGGGCAAACATTTGATGGTAGCAGCTTCCCTGTGGGAGATAGTCTCTTTGCCAAAATCGCATTATTAGGCGAAAGTAAGTTACAATTCAGTACCCTATCCTAAAGCTTGCTGTTAGGAGGGAATCTGCAGCTTGCAGTGAAAGCGCTTCCAGAGGGGAGTCTAATGAGGGCAAACATTTGATGGTAGCATCTTCCCTTCGGGAGATACTCTCTTTGCCAAAATCGCATTATTAGGCGAAAGTAAGTTACAATTCAGTACCCTATCCTAAAGCTTGCTGTTAGGAGGGAATCTGCAGCTTGCAGTGAAAGCGCTTCCAGAGGGGAGTCTAATGAGGGCAAGCATTAGATGGTAGCAGCTTCCCTGCGGGAGATACTCTCTTTGCCAAAATCGCATTATTAGGCGAAAGTAAGTTACAATTCAGTACCCTATCCTAAAGCTTGCTGTTAGGAGGGAATCTGCAGCTTGCAGTGAAAGCGCTTCCAGAGGGGAGTCTAATGTGGGCAAACATTTGAATGTAGCAGCTTCCCTGCGGGAGATAATCTCTTTGCCATAATCGCCTTATTAGCCGCAGTTAAGATACAATTCAGTATACTGTCCTACAGCTTGCTGTTAGGAGGGAATCTGCAGCTTGCAGTTAAACCCCTTCCAGAGGGGAGACTAATGAGGGCAAACATTTGATGGTATCAGCTTCCCTGCTGGAGATATTCTCTTTGCCATAATCGCATTATTAGGCGAAAGTAAGTTACAATTCAGTACCCTATCCTAAAGCTTGCTGTTAGGAGGGAATCTGCAGCTTGCAGTGAAAGCGCTTCCAGAGGGGAGTGTAATGAGGGCAAACATTTGATGGTAGAAGCTTCCCTGCGGGAGATATTCTCTTTGCCAAAATCGCCTTATTAGCCGCAGTTAAGTTACAATTCAGTACCCTATCCTAAAGCTTGCTGTTAGGAGGGAATCTGCAGCTTGCAGTGAAAGCGCTTCCAGAGGGGAGTCTAAATAGGGCAAACATTTGATGGTAGCAGCTTCCGTGCGGGAGATACTCTCTTTGCCAAAATCGCATTATTAGGCAAAGGTAAGTTACAATTCAGTACCCTATCCTAAAGCTTGCTGTTAGGAGGGAATCTGCAGCTTGCAGTGAAAGCGCTTCCAGAGGGGAGTCTAATGAGGGCAAACATTTGATGGTAGCAGCTTCCCTGCTGGAGATACTCTCTTTGCCAAAATTGCATTATTAGGCGAAAGTAAGTTACAATTCAGTACCTTATCCTAAAGCTTGCTGTTAGGAGGGAATCTGCAGCTTGCAGTGAAAGCGCTTCCAGAGGGGAGTCTAATGAGGGCAAACATTTGATGGTAGCAGCTTCCCTGTGGGAGATACTCTCTTTGCCAAAATCGCATTATTAGGCGAAAGTAAGTTACAATTCAGTACACTATCCTAAAGCTTGCTGTTAGGAGGGAATCTGCAGCTTGCAGTGAAAGCGCTTCCAGAGGGGAGTCTAATGAGGGCAAACATTTGATGGTAGCAGCTTCCCTGCGGGAGATAGTCTCTTTGCCAATATCGCATTATTAGGCAAAAGTAAGTTACAATTCAGTACCCTATCCTAAAGCTTGCTGTTAGGAGGGAATCTGCAGCTTGCAGTTAAAGCGCTTCCAGAGGGGAGTCCAATGAGGGCAAACATTTGATGGTAGCAGCTTCCCTGCGGGAGATAGTCTCTTTGCAAAAATCGCATTATTAGGCGAAAGTAAGTTACAATTCAGTACCCTATCCTAAAGCTTGCTGTTAGGAGGGAATCTGCAGCTTGCAGTGAAAGCGCTTCCAGAGGAGAGTCTAACGAGGGCAAATATTTTATGGTAGCAGCTTCCCTGCGGGAGATACTCTCTTTGTTAAAATCGCATTATTAGGCGAAAGTAAGTTACAATTCAGTACCCTATCCTAAAGCTTGCTGTTAGGAGGGAATCTGCAGCTTGCAGTGAAAGCGCTTCCAGAGGGGAGTCTAATGAGGGCAAACATTTGATGGTAGCAGCTTCCCTGCGGGAGATAGTCTCTTTGCCAAAATCGCATTATTATGCGAAAGTAAGTTACAATTCAGTACCCTATCCTAAAGCTTGCTGTTAGGAGGGAATCTGCAGCTTGCAGTGAAAGCGCTTCTAGAGGGGAGTCTAATGAGGGGAAACATTTGATGGTAGCAGCTTCCCTGCGGGAGATACTCTCTTTGCCAAAATCGCATTATTAGGCGAAAGTAAGTTACAATTCAGTACACTATCCTAAAGCTTGCTGTTAGGAGGGAATCTGCAGCTTGCAGTGAAAGCACTTCCAGAGGGGAGTCTAATGAGGGCAAACATTTGATGGTAGCAGCTTCCCTGCGGGAGATAGTCTCTTTGCCAAAATCGCATTATTAGGCGAAAGTAAGTTACAATTCAGTACCCTATCCTAAAGCTTGCTGTTAGGAGGGAATCTGCAGCTTGCAGTGAAAGCGCTTCCAGAGGGGAGTCTAATGAGGGCAAACATTTGATGGTAGCAGCTTCCCTGCGGGAGATACTCTCTTTTCCAAAATCGCATTATTAGGCGAAAGTAAGTTACAATTCAGTACCCTATCCTAAAGCTTGCTGTTAGGAGGGAATCTGCAGCTTGCAGTGAAAGCGCTTCCAGAGGGGAGTCTAATGAGGGCAAACATTTGATGGTAGCAGCTTCCCTGCGGGAGATATTCTATTGCCATAATCGCCTTATTAGCCGCAGTTAAGCTACAATTCAGTACCCTATCCTAAAGCTTGCTGTTAGGAGGGAATCTGCAGCTTGCGGTGAAAGCGCTTCCAGAAGGGAGTCTAATGAGGGCAAATATTTGATGGTAACAGCTTCCCTGCGGGAGATAGTCTCTTTGCCAAAATCGCATTATTAGGTGAAAGTAAGTTACAATTCAGTACCCTATCCTAAAGCTTGCTGTTAGGAGGGAATCTGCAGCTTGCAGTGAAAGCGCTTCCAGAGGGTAGTCTAATGAGGGCAAACATTTGATGGTAGCAGCTTCCCTGCGGGAGATACTCTCTTTGCCAAAATCGCATTATTAGGCGAAAGTAAGTTACAATTCAGTACCCTATCCTAAAGCTTGCTGTTAGGAGGGAATCTGCAGCTTGCAGTGAAAGCACTTCCAGAGGGGAGTCTAATGAGGGCAAACATTTGATGGTAGCAGCTTCTCTGCGGGAGATACTCTCTTTGCCAAAATCGCATTATTAGGCGAAAGTAAGTTACAATTCAGTACCCTATCCTAAAGCTTGCTGTTAGGAGGGAATCTGCAGCTTGCAGTGAAAGTGCTTCCAGAGGGGAGTCTAATGAGGGCAAATATTTGATGGTAGCAGCTTCCCTGCGAGAGATACTCTCTTTGCCAAAATCGCATTATTAGGCGAAAGGAAGTTACAATTCAGCACCCTATCCTAAAGCTTGCTGTTAGGAGGGAATCTGCAGCTTGCAGTGAAAGCGCTTCCAGAGGGGAGTCTAATGAGGGCAAACATTTGATGGTAGCAGCTTCCCTGCGGGAGATACTCTCTTTGCCAATATCGCCTTATTAGCCGCAGTTAAGTTACAATTCAGTACCCTATCCTAAAGCTTGCTGTTAGGAGGGAATCTGCAGCTTGCAGTGAAAGCGCTTCCAGAGGGGAGTCTAATGAGGGCAAACATTTGATGGTGGCAGCTTCCCTGCGGGAGATACTCTCTTTGCCAAAATCGCATTATTAGGCGAAAGTAAGTTACAATTCAGTACCCTATCCTAAAGCTTGCTGTTAGGAGGGAATCTGCAGCTTGCAGTGAAAGCGCTTCCAGAGGGGAGTATAATGTGGGCAAACATTTGAATGTAGCAGCTTCCCTGCGGGAGATAATCTCTTTGCCATAATCGCCTTATTAGCCGCAGTTAAGATACAATTCAGTATACTGTCCTACAGCTTGCTGTTAGGAGGGAATCTGCAGCTTGCAGTTAAAGCCCTTCCAGAGGGGAGACTAATGAGGGCAAACATTTGATGGTATCAGCTTCCCTGCGGGAGATATTCTCTTTGCCAAAATCGCATTATTAGGCGAAAGTAAGTTACATTTCAGTACCCTATCCTAAAGCTTGCTGTTAGGAGGGAATCTGCAGCTTGCAGTGAAAGCGCTTCCAGAGGGGAGTGTAATGAGGGCAAACATTTGATGGTAGCAGCTTCCCTGCGGGAGATATTCTCTTTGCCAAAATCGCCTTATTAGCCGCAGTTAAGTTACAATTCAGTACCCTATCCTAAAGCTTGCTGTTAGGAGGGAATCTGCAGCTTGCAGTGAAAGCGCTTCCAGAGGGGAGTCTAATGAGGGCAAACATTTGATGGTAGCAGCTTCCCTGCTGGAGATACTCTCTTTGCCAAAATCGCATTATTAGGCGAAAGTAAGTTACAATTCAGTACCCTATCCTAAAGCTTGCTGTTAGGAGGGAATCTGCAGCTTGCAGTGAAAGCGCTTCCAGAGGAGAGTCTAATGAGGGCAAATATTTTATGGTAGCAGCTTCCCTGCGGGAGATACTCTCTTTGCCAAAATCGCATTATTAGGCGAAAGTAAGCTACAATTCAGTACCCTATCCTAAAGCTTGCTGTTAGGAGGGAATCTGCTGCTTCCAGTGAAAGCGCTTCCAGAGGGGAGTCTAATGAGGGCAAACATTTGATGGTAGCAGCTTCCCTGTGGGAGATAGTCTCTTTGCCAAAATCGCATTATTAGGCGAAAGTAAGTTACAATTCAGTACCCTATCCTAAAGCTTGCTGTTAGGAGGGAATCTGCAGCTTGCAGTGAAAGCGCTTCCAGAGGGGAGTCTAATGAGGGCAAACATTTGATGGTAGCATCTTCCCTTCGGGAGATACTCTCTTTGCCAAAATCGCATTATTAGGCGAAAGTAAGTTACAATTCAGTACCCTATCCTAAAGCTTGCTGTTAGGAGGGAATCTGCAGCTTGCAGTGAAAGCGCTTCCAGAGGGGAGTCTAATGAGGGCAAGCATTAGATGGTAGCAGCTTCCCTGCGGGAGATACTCTCTTTGCCAAAATCGCATTATTAGGCGAAAGTAAGTTACAATTCAGTACCCTATCCTAAAGCTTGCTGTTAGGAGGGAATCTGCAGCTTGCAGTGAAAGCGCTTCCAGAGGGGAGTCTAATGTGGGCAAACATTTGAATGTAGCAGCTTCCCTGCGGGAGATAATCTCTTTGCCATAATCGCCTTATTAGCCGCAGTTAAGATACAATTCAGTATACTGTCCTACAGCTTGCTGTTAGGAGGGAATCTGCAGCTTGCAGTTAAACCCCTTCCAGAGGGGAGACTAATGAGGGCAAACATTTGATGGTATCAGCTTCCCTGCTGGAGATATTCTCTTTGCCATAATCGCATTATTAGGCGAAAGTAAGTTACAATTCAGTACCCTATCCTAAAGCTTGCTGTTAGGAGGGAATCTGCAGCTTGCAGTGAAAGCGCTTCCAGAGGGGAGTGTAATGAGGGCAAACATTTGATGGTAGAAGCTTCCCTGCGGGAGATATTCTCTTTGCCAAAATCGCCTTATTAGCCGCAGTTAAGTTACAATTCAGTACCCTATCCTAAAGCTTGCTGTTAGGAGGGAATCTGCAGCTTGCAGTGAAAGCGCTTCCAGAGGGGAGTCTAAATAGGGCAAACATTTGATGGTAGCAGCTTCCGTGCGGGAGATACTCTCTTTGCCAAAATCGCATTATTAGGCAAAGGTAAGTTACAATTCAGTACCCTATCCTAAAGCTTGCTGTTAGGAGGGAATCTGCAGCTTGCAGTGAAAGCGCTTCCAGAGGGGAGTCTAATGAGGGCAAACATTTGATGGTAGCAGCTTCCCTGCGGGAGATACTCTCTTTGCCAAAATCGCATTATTAGGCGAAAGTAAGTTACAATTCAGTACCTTATCCTAAAGCTTGCTGTTAGGAGGGAATCTGCAGCTTGCAGTGAAAGCGCTTCCAGAGGGGAGTCTAATGAGGGCAAACATTTGATGGTAGCAGCTTCCCTGTGGGAGATACTCTCTTTGCCAAAATCGCATTATTAGGCGAAAGTAAGTTACAATTCAGTACACTATCCTAAAGCTTGCTGTTAGGAGGGAATCTGCAGCTTGCAGTGAAAGCGCTTCCAGAGGGGAGTCTAATGAGGGCAAACATTTGATGGTAGCAGCTTCCCTGCGGGAGATAGTCTCTTTGCCAATATCGCATTATTAGGCAAAAGTAAGTTACAATTCAGTACCCTATCCTAAAGCTTGCTGTTAGGAGGGAATCTGCAGCTTGCAGTTAAAGCGCTTCCAGAGGGGAGTCCAATGAGGGCAAACATTTGATGGTAGCAGCTTCCCTGCGGGAGATAGTCTCTTTGCAAAAATCGCATTATTAGGCGAAAGTAAGTTACAATTCAGTACCCTATCCTAAAGCTTGCTGTTAGGAGGGAATCTGCAGCTTGCAGTGAAAGCGCTTCCAGAGGAGAGTCTAACGAGGGCAAATATTTTATGGTAGCAGCTTCCCTGCGGGAGATACTCTCTTTGCCAAAATCGCATTATTAGGCGAAAGTAAGTTACAATTCAGTACCCTATCCTAAAGCTTGCTGTTAGGAGGGAATCTGCAGCTTGCAGTGAAAGCGCTTCCAGAGGGGAGTCTAATGAGGGCAAACATTTGATGGTAGCAGCTTCCCTGCGGGAGATAGTCTCTTTGCCAAAATCGCATTATTATGCGAAAGTAAGTTACAATTCAGTACCCTATCCTAAAGCTTGCTGTTAGGAGGGAATCTGCAGCTTGCAGTGAAAGCGCTTCTAGAGGGGAGTCTAATGAGGGCAAACATTTGATGGTAGCAGCTTCCCTGCGGGAGATACTCTCTTTGCCAAAATCGCATTATTAGGCGAAAGTAAGTTACAATTCAGTACACTATCCTAAAGCTTGCTGTTAGGAGGGAATCTGCAGCTTGCAGTGAAAGCACTTCCAGAGGGGAGTCTAATGAGGGCAAACATTTGATGGTAGCAGCTTCCCTGCGGGAGATAGTCTCTTTGCCAAAATCGCATTATTAGGCGAAAGTAAGTTACAATTCAGTACCCTATCCTAAAGCTTGCTGTTAGGAGGGAATCTGCAGCTTGCAGTGAAAGCGCTTCCAGAGGGGAGTCTAATGAGGGCAAACATTTGATGGTAGCAGCTTCCCTGCGGGAGATACTCTCTTTTCCAAAATCGCATTATTAGGCGAAAGTAAGTTACAATTCAGTACCCTATCCTAAAGCTTGCTGTTAGGAGGGAATCTGCAGCTTGCAGTGAAAGCGCTTCCAGAGGGGAGTCTAATGAGGGCAAACATTTGATGGTAGCAGCTTCCCTGCGGGAGATATTCTATTGCCATAATCGCCTTATTAGCCGCAGTTAAGCTACAATTCAGTACCCTATCCTAAAGCTTGCTGTTAGGAGGGAATCTGCAGCTTGCGGTGAAAGCGCTTCCAGAGGGGAGTCTAATGAGGGCAAATATTTGATGGTAACAGCTTCCCTGCGGGAGATAGTCTCTTTGCCAAAATCGCATTATTAGGTGAAAGTAAGTTACAATTCAGTACCCTATCCTAAAGCTTGCTGTTAGGAGGGAATCTGCAGCTTGCAGTGAAAGCGCTTCCAGAGGGTAGTCTAATGAGGGCAAACATTTGATGGTAGCAGCTTCCCTGCGGGAGATACTCTCTTTGCCAAAATCGCATTATTAGGCGAAAGTAAGTTACAATTCAGTACCCTATCCTAAAGCTTGCTGTTAGGAGGGAATCTGCAGCTTGCAGTGAAAGCACTTCCAGAGGGGAGTCTAATGAGGGCAAACATTTGATGGTAGCAGCTTCTCTGCGGGAGATACTCTCTTTGCCAAAATCGCATTATTAGGCGAAAGTAAGTTACAATTCAGTACCCTATCCTAAAGCTTGCTGTTAGGAGGGAATCTGCAGCTTGCAGTGAAAGTGCTTCCAGAGGGGAGTCTAATGAGGGCAAATATTTGATGGTAGCAGCTTCCCTGCGAGAGATACTCTCTTTGCCAAAATCGCATTATTAGGCGAAAGGAAGTTACAATTCAGCACCCTATCCTAAAGCTTGCTGTTAGGAGGGAATCTGCAGCTTGCAGTGAAAGCGCTTCCAGAGGGGAGTCTAATGAGGGCAAACATTTGATGGTAGCAGCTTCCCTGCGGGAGATACTCTCTTTGCCAATATCGCCTTATTAGCCGCAGTTAAGTTACAATTCAGTACCCTATCCTAAAGCTTGCTGTTAGGAGGGAATCTGCAGCTTGCAGTGAAAGCGCTTCCAGAGGGGAGTCTAATGAGGGCAAACATTTGATGGTGGCAGCTTCCCTGCGGGAGATACTCTCTTTGCCAAAATCGCATTATTAGGCGAAAGTAAGTTACAATTCAGTACCCTATCCTAAAGCTTGCTGTTAGGAGGGAATCTGCAGCTTGCAGTGAAAGCGCTTCCAGAGGGGAGTATAATGTGGGCAAACATTTGAATGTAGCAGCTTCCCTGCGGGAGATAATCTCTTTGCCATAATCGCCTTATTAGCCGCAGTTAAGATACAATTCAGTATACTGTCCTACAGCTTGCTGTTAGGAGGGAATCTGCAGCTTGCAGTGAAAGCGCTTCCAGAGGGGAGTGTAATGAGGGCAAACATTTGATGGTAGCAGCTTCCCTGCGGGAGATATTCTCTTTGCCAAAATCGCCTTATTAGCCGCAGTTAAGTTACAATTCAGTACCCTATCCTAAAGCTTGCTGTTAGGAGGGAATCTGCAGCTTGCAGTGAAAGCGCTTCCAGAGGGGAGTCTAATGAGGGCAAACATTTGATGGTAGCAGCTTCCCTGCGGGAGATACTCTCTTTGCCAAAATCGCATTATTAGGCAAAGATAAGTTACAATTCAGTACCCTATCCTAAAGCTTGCTGTTAGGAGGGAATCTGCAGCTTGCAGTGAAAGCGCTTCCAGAGGGGAGTCTAATGAGGGCAAACATTTGATGGTAGCAGCTTCCCTGCTGGAGATACTCTCTTTGCCAAAATCGCATTATTAGGCGAAAGTAAGTTACAATTCAGTACCTTATCCTAAAGCTTGCTGTTAGGAGGGAATCTGCAGCTTGCAGTGAAAGCGCTTCCAGAGGGGAGTCTAATGAGGGCAAACATTTGATGGTAGCAGCTTCCCTGCGGGAGATACTCTCTTTGCCAAAATCGCATTATTAGGCGAAAGTAAGTTACAATTCAGTACCCTATCCTAAAGCTTGCTGTTAGGAGGGAATCTGCAGCTTGCAGTGAAAGCGCTTCCAGAGGAGAGTCTAACGAGGGCAAATATTTTATGGTAGCAGCTTCCCTGCGGGAGATACTCTCTTTGCCAAAATCGCATTATTAGGCGAAAGTAAGTTACAATTCAGTACCCTATCCTAAAGCTTGCTGTTAGGAGGGAATCTGCAGCTTCCAGTGAAAGCGCTTCCAGAGGGGAGTCTAATGAGGGCAAACATTTGATGGTAGCAGCTTCCCTGCGGGAGATAGTCTCTTTGCCAAAATCGCATTATTAGGCGAAAGTAAGTTACAATTCAGTACCCTATCCTAAAGCTTGCTGTTAGGAGGGAATCTGCAGCTTGCAGTGAAAGCGCTTCCAGAGGGGAGTCTAATGAGGGCAAACATTTGATGGTAGCAGCTTCCCTGTGGGAGATACTCTCTTTGCCAAAATCGCATTATTAGGCGAAAGTAAGTTACAATTCAGTACCCTATCCTAAAGCTTGCTGTTAGGAGGGAATCTGCAGCTTGCAGTGAAAGCGCTTCCAGAGGGGAGTCTAATGAGGGCAAGTATTAGATGGTAGCAGCTTCCCTGCGGGAGATATTCTCTTTGCCATAATCGCCTTATTAGCCGCAGTTAAGTTACAATTCAGTACCCTATCCTAAAGCTTGCTGTTAGGAGGGAATCTGCAGCTTGCAGTGAAAGCGCTTCCAGAGGGGAGTCTAATGAGGGCAAACATTTGATGGTAGCAGCTTCCCTGCGGGAGATACTCTCTTTGCCAAAATCGCATTATTAGGCAAAGGTAAGTTACAATTCAGTACCCTATCCTAAAGCTTGCTGTTAGGAGGGAATCTGCAGCTTGCAGTGAAAGCGCTTCCAGAGGGGAGTCTAATGAGGGCAAATATTTGATGGTAGCAGCTTCCCTGCGGGAGATATTCTATTTGCCAAAATCGCCTTATTAGCCGCAGTTAAGTTACAATTCAGTATACTGTCCTACAGCTTGCTGTTAGGAGGGAATCTGCAGCTTGCAGTGAAAGCGCTTCCAGAGGGGAGTCTAATGAGGGCAAACATTTGATGGTAGCAGCTTCCCTGCGGGAGATACTCTCTTTGCCAAAATCGCATTATTAGGCGAAAGGAAGTTACAATTCAGTACCCTATCCTAAAGCTTGCTGTTAGGAGGGAATCTGCAGCTTCCAGTGAAAGCGCTTCCAGAGGGGAGTCTAATGAGGGCAAACATTTGATGGTAGCAGCTTCCCTGCGGGAGATAGTCTCTTTGCCAAAATCGCATTATTAGGCGAAAGTAAGTTACAATTCAGTACCCTATCCTAAAGCTTGCTGTTAGGAGGGAATCTGCAGCTTGCAGTGAAAGCGCTTCCAGAGGGGAGTCTAATGAGGGCAAACATTTGATGGTAGCAGCTTCCCTGCGGGAGATACTCTCTTTGCCAAAATCGCATTATTAGCCGCAGTTAAGTTACAATTCAGTACCCTATCCTAAAGCTTGCTGTTAGGAGGGAATCTGCAGCTTGCAGTGAAAGCGCTTCCAGAGGGGAGTCTAATGAGGGCAAACATTTGATGGTAGCAGCTTCCCTGCGGGAGATATTCTATTGCCATAATCGACTTATTAGCCGCAGTTAAGCTACAATTCAGTACCCTATCCTAAAGCTTGCTGTTAGGAGGGAATCTGCAGCTTGCGGTGAAAGCGCTTCCAGAGGGGAGTCTAATGAGGGCAAATATTTGATGGTAGCAGCTTCCCTGCGGGAGATACTCTCTTTGCCAAAATCGCATTATTAGGCGAAAGTAAGATACAATTCAGTACCCTATCCTAAAGCTTGCTGTTAGGAGGGAATCTGCAGCTTGCAGTGAAAGCACTTCCAGAGGGGAGTCTAATGAGGGCAAACATTTGATGGTAGCAGCTTCCCTGCGGGAGATACTCTCTTTGCCAAAATCGCATTATTAGGCGAAAGTAAGTTACAATTCAGTACCCTATCCTAAAGCTTGCTGTTAGGAGGGAATCTGCAGCTTGCAGTGAAAGTGCTTCCAGAGGGGAGTCTAATGAGGGCAAAGATTTGATGGTAGCAGCTTCCCTGCGGGAGATACTCTCTTTGCCAAAATCGCATTATTAGGCGAAAGGAAGTTACAATTCAGTACCCTATCCTAAAGCTTGCTGTTAGGAGGGAATCTGCAGCTTGCAGTGAAAGCGCTTCCAGAGGGGAGTCTAATGAGGGCAAACATTTGATGGTAGCAGCTTCCCTGCGGGAGATACTCTCTTTGCCAATATCGCCTTATTAGCCGCAGTTAAGTTACAATTCAGTACCCTATCCTAAAGCTTGCTGTTAGGAGGGAATCTGCAGCTTGCAGTGAAAGCGCTTCCAGAGGGGAGTCTAATGAGGGCAAACATTTTATGGTAGCAGCTTCCCTGCGGGAGATAGTCTCTTTGCCAAAATCGCATTATTAGGCGAAAGTAAGTTACAATTCAGTACCCTATCCTAAAGCTTGCTGTTAGGAGGGAATCTGCAGCTTGCAGTGAAAGCGCTTCCAGAGGGGACTCTAATGAGGGCAAGCATTAGATGGTAGAAGCTTCCCTGCGGGAGATACTCTCTTTGCCATAATCGCATTATTAGGCGATAGTAAGTTACAAGTCAGTACCCTATCCTAAAGCTTGCTGTTAGGAGGGAATCTGCAGCTTGCAGTGAAAGCGTTTCCAGAGGGGTGTCTAATGAGGGCAAATATTTGATGGTAGCAGCTTCCCTGCGGGAGATATTTTCTTTGCCAAAATCGCCTTATTAGCCGCAGTTAAGTTACAATTCAGTATACTGTCCTACAGCTTGCTGTTAGGAGGGAATCTGCAGCTTGAAGTGAAAGCGCTTCCAGAGGAGAGTCTAATGAGGGCAAATATTTGATGGTAGCAGCTTCCCTGCGGGAGATACTCTCTTTGCCAAAATCGCATTATTAGGCGAAAGTAAGATACAATTCAGTACCCTATCCTAAAGCTTGCTGTTAGGAGGGAATCTGCAGCTTTCAGTGAAAGCGCTTCCAGAGGGGAGTCTAATGAGGGTAAACATTTGATGGTAGCAGCTTCCCTGCGGGAGATACTCTCTTTGCCAAAATCGCATTATTAGGCGAAAGTAAGTTACAATTCAGTACCCTATCCTAAAGCTTGCTGTTAGGAGGGAATCTGCAGCTTGCAGTGAAAGCGCTTACAGAGGGGAGTCTAATGAGGGCAAGCATTTGATGGTAGCAGCTTCCCTGCGGGAGATAGTCTCTTTTCCAAAATCGCATTATTAGGCGAAAGTAAGTTACAATTCAGTACCCTATCCTAAAGCTTGCTGTTAGGAGGGAATCTGCAGTTTGCAGTGAAAGCACTTCCAGAAGGGAGTCTAATGAGGGGAAACGTTTGATGGTAGCAGCTTCCCTGCGGGAGATACTCTCTTTGCCAAAATCGCATTATTAGGCGAAAGTAAGATACAATTCAGTACCCTATCCTAAAGCTTGCTGTTAGGAGGGAATCTGCAGCTTGCAGTGAAAGCGCTTCCAGAGGGGAGTCTAATGAGGGCAAACATTTGATGGTAGCAGCTTCCCTGCTGGAGATAGTCTCTTTGCCAAAATCGCATTATTAGGCGAAAGTAAGTTACAATTCAGTACCCTATCCTAAAGCTTGCTGTTAGGAGGGAATCTGCAGCTTGCAGTGAAAGCGCTTCCAGAGGGGAGTCTAATGAGGGCAAACATTTGATGGTAGCAGCTTCCCTGCGGGAGATACTCTCTTTGCCATAATCGCATTATTAGGCGAAAGTAAGTTACAATTCAGTACCCTATCCTAAAGCTTGCTGTTAGGAGGGAATCTGCAGCTTGCAGTGAAAGCGCTTCCAGAGGGGAGTCTAATGAGGGCAAGCATTAGATGGTAGCAGATTCCCTGCGGGAGATACTCTCTTTGCCAAAATCGCATTATTAGGCGAAAGTAAGTTACAATTCAGTACACTATCCTAAAGCTTGCTGTTAGGAGGGAATCTGCAGCTTGCAGTGAAAGCGCTTCCAGAGGGGAGTCTAATGAGGGCAAACATTTGATGGTAGCTGCTTCCCTGCGGGAGATACTCTCTTTGCCAAAATCGCATTATTAGGCGAAAGGAAGTTACAATTCAGTACCCTATCCTAAAGCTTGCTGTTAGGAGGGAATCTGCAGCTTGCAGTGAAAGCGCTTCCAGAGGGGAGTCTAATGAGGGCAAACATTTGATGGTAGCAGCTTCCCTGCGGGAGATACTCTATTTGCCAAAATCGCATTATTAGGCGAAAGTAAGTTACAATTCAGTACCCTATCCTAAAGCTTGCTGTTAGGAGGGAATCTGCAGCTTGCAGTGAAAGCGCTTCCAGAGGGGAGTCTAATGAGGGCAAACATTTGATGGTAGCAGCTTCCCTGCGGGAGATAGTCTCTTTTCTAAAATCGCATTATTAGGCGAAAGTAAGTTACAATTCAGTACCCTATCCTAAAGCTTGCTGTTAGGAGGGAATCTGCAGTTTGCAGTGAAAGCACTTCCAGAGGGGAGTCTAATGAGGGGAAACGTTTGATGGTAGCAGCTTCCCTGCGGGAGATACTCTCTTTGCCAAAATCGCATTATTAGGCGAAAGTAAGATACAATTCAGTACCCTATCCTAAAGCTTGCTGTTAGGAGGGAATCTGCAGCTTGCAGTGAAAGCGCTTCCAGAGGGGAGTCTAATGAGGGCAAACATTTGATGGTAGCAGCTTCCCTGCTGGAGATAGTCTCTTTGCCAAAAATCGCATTATTAGGCGAAAGTAAGTTACAATTCAGTACCCTATCCTAAAGCTTGCTGTTAGGAGGGAATCTGCAGCTTGCAGTGAAAGCGCTTCCAGAGGGGAGTCTAATGAGGGCAAACATTTGATGGTAGCAGCTTCCCTGCGGGAGATACTCTCTTTGCCAAAATCGCATTATTAGGCGAAAGTAAGTTACAATTCAGTACCCTATCCTAAAGCTTGCTGTTAGGAGGGAATCTGCAGCTTGCAGTGAAAGCGCTTCCAGAGGGGAGTCTAATGAGGGCAAGCATTAGATGGTAGCAGCTTCCCTGCGGGAGATAGTCTCTTTGCCAAAATCGCATTATTAGGCGAAAGTAAGTTACAATTCAGTACACTATCCTAAAGCTTGCTGTTAGGAGGGAATCTGCAGCTTGCAGTGAAAGCGCTTCCAGAGGAGAGTCTAATGAGGGCAAACATTTGATGGTAGCAGCTTCCCTGCGGGAGATACTCTCTTTGCCAAAATCGCATTATTAGGCGAAAGTAAGTTACAATTCAGTACCCTATCCTAAAGCTTGCTGTTAGGAGGGAATCTGCAGCTTGCAGTGAAAGCGCTTCCAGAGGGGAGTCTAATGAGGGCAAGCATTAGATGGCAGCAGCTTCCCTGCGGGAGATACTCTCTTTGCCAAAATCGCATTATTAGGCGAAAGTAAGTTACAATTCAGTACCCTATCCTAAAGCTTGCTGTTAGGAGGGAATCTGCAGCTTGCAGTGAAAGCGCTTCCAGAGGGGAGTCTAATGAGGGGAAACATTTGATGGTAGCAGCTTCCCTGCGGGAGATACTCTCTTTGCCAAAATCGCATTATTAGGCGAAAGTAAGTTACTATTCAGTACACTATCCTAAAGCTTGCTGTTAGGAGGGAATCTGCAGCTTGCAGTGAAAGCGCTTCCAGAGGGGAGTCTAATGAGGGGAAACATTTGATGGTAGCAGCTTCCCTGCGGGAGATACTCTCTTTGCCAAAATCGCATTATTAGGCGAAAGGAAGTTACAATTCAGTACCCTATCCTAAAGCTTGCTGTTAGGAGGGAATCTGCAGCTTGCAGTGAAAGCGCTTCCAGAGGGGAGTCTAATGAGGGCAAATATTTGATGGTAGCAGCTTCCCTGCGGGAGATAGTCTCTTTGCCAAAATCGCATTATTAGGCGAAAGTAAGTTACAATTCAGTACCCTATCCTAAAGCTTGCTGTTAGGAGGGAATCTGCAGCTTGCAGTGAAAGCGCTTCCAGAGGGGAGTCTAATGAGGGCAAACATTTGATGGTAGCAGCTTCCCTGCGGGAGATACTCTCTTTGCCAAAATCGCATTATAAGGCGAAAGTAAGTTACAATTCAGTACCCTATCCTAAAGCTTGCTGTTAGGAGGGAATCTGCAGCTTGCAGTGAAAGCGCTTCCAGAGGGGAGTCTAAGGAGGGCAAATATTAGATGGTAGCAGCTTCCCTGCGGGAGATACTCTCTTTGCCAAAATCGCATTATTAGGCGAAAGTAAGTTACAATTCAGTACCCTATCCTAAAGCTTGCTGTTAGGAGGGAATCTGCAGCTTGCAGTGAAAGCGCTTCCAGAGGGGAGTCTAATGAGGGCAAACATTTGATGGTAGCAGCTTCCCTGCGGGAGATATTCTCTTTGCCATAATCGCCTTATTAGCCGCAGTTAAGTTACAATTCAGTACCCTATCCTAAAGCTTGCTGTTAGGAGGGAATCTGCAGTTTGCAGTGAAAGCGCTTCCAGAGGGGAGTCTAACGAGGGCAAACATTTGATGGTAGCAGCTTCCCTGCGGGTGATTCTCTCTTTGCCAAAATCGCATTATTAGGCGAAAGTAAGTTACAATTCAGTACCCTATCCTAAAGCTTGCTGTTAGGAGGGAATCTGCAGCTTGCAGTGAAAGCGCTTCCAGAGGGGAGTCTAAGGAGGGCAAACATTTGATGGTAGCAGCTTCCCTGCGGGAGATACTCTCTTTGCCAAAATCGCATTATTAGGCGAAAGTAAGTTACAATTCGGTACACTATCCTAAAGCTTGCTGTTAGGAGGGAATCTGCAGCTTGCAGTGAAAGCGCTTCCAGAGGGGAGTCTAACGAGGGCAAACATTTGATGGTAGCAGCTTCCCTGCGGGAGATAGTCTCTTTGCCAAAATCGCATTATTAGGCGAAAGTAAGTTACAATTCAGTACCCTATCCTAAAGCTTGCTGTTAGGAGGGAATCTGCAGCTTGCAGTGAAAGCGCTTCCAGAGGGGAGTCTAAGGAGGGCAAACATTTGATGGTAGCAGCTTCCCTGCGGGAGATACTCTCTTTGCCAAAATCGCATTATTAGGCGTTAGTAAGTTACAATTCAGTACCCTATCCTAAAGCTTGCTGTTAGGAGGGAATCTGCAGCTTGCAGTGAAAGCGCTTCCAGAGGGGAGTCTAATGAGGGCAAACATTTGATGGTAGCAGCTTCCCTGCTGGAGATACTCTCTTTGCCAAAATCGCATTATTAGGCGAAAGTAAGTTACAATTCAGTACCCTATCCTAAAGCTTGCTGTTAGGAGGGAATCTGCAGCTTGAAGTGAATGCGCTTCCAGAGGGTAGTCTAACGAGGGCAAACATTTGATGGTAACAGCTTCCCTACGGGAGATACTCTCTTTGCCAAAATCGCATTATTAGGCGAAAGTAAGATACAATTCAGTACCCTATCCTAAAGCTTGCTGTTAGGAGGGAATCTTCAGCTTGCAGTGAAAGCGCTTCCAGAGGGGAGTCTAAAGAGGGCAAATATTTGATGGTAGCAGCTTCCCTGCGGGAGATACTCTCTTTGCCAAAATCGCATTATTAGGCGAAAGTAAGTTACAATTCAGTACCCTATCCTAAAGCTTGCTGTTAGGAGGGAATCTGCAGCTTGCAGTGAAAGCGCTTCCAGAGGGGAGTCTAATGAGGGCAAACATTTGATGGTAGCAGCTTCCCTGCGGGAGATAGTCTCTTTGCCAAAATCGCATTATTAGGCGAAAGTAAGTTACAATTCAGTACCCTATCCTAAAGCTTGCTGTTAGGAGGGAATCTGCAGCTTGCAGTGAAAGTGATTCCAGAGGAGAGTCTAATGAGGGCAAATATTTGATGGTAGCAGCTTCCCTGCGGGAGATACTCTCTTTGCCAAAAATCACATTATTAGGCGAAAGTAAGTTACAATTCAGTACCATATCCTAAAGCTTGCTGTTAGGAGGGAATCTGCAGCTTGCAGTGAAAGCGCTTCCAGAGGGGAGTCTAATGAGGGCAAACATTTGATGGTAGCAGCTTCCCTGCGGGAGATATTCTCTTTGCAAAATCGCCTTCTTAGCCGCAGTTAAGTTACAATTCAGTATACTGTCCTACAGCTTGCTGTTAGGAGGGAATCTGCAGCTTGCAGTGAAAGCGCTTCCAGAGGGGAGTGTAATGAGGGCAAACATTTGAATGTAGCAGCTTCCCTGCGGGAGATAATCTCTTTGCCAAAATCGCATTATTAGGCGAAAGTAAGTTACAATTCAGTACCTTATCCTAAAGCTTGCTGTTAGGAGGGAATCTTCAGCTTGAAGTGAAAGCGCTTCCAGAGGGGAGTCTAATGAGGGCAAACATTTGATGGTAGCAGCTTCCCTGCGGGAGATACTCTCTTTGCCAAAATCGCATTATTAGGCGAAAGTAAGATACAATTCAGTACCCTATCCTAAAGCTTGCTGTTAGGAGGGAATCTGCAGCTTGCAGTGAAAGCGCTTCCAGAGGGGAATCTAATGAGGGCAAACATTTGATGGTAGCAGCTTCCCTGCGGGAGAAACTCTCTTTGCCAAAATCGCATTATTAGGCGAAAGTAAGTTACAATTCAGTACCCTATCCTAAAGCTTGCTGTTAGGAGGGAATCTGCAGCTTGCAGTGAAAGCGCTTCCAGAGGGGAGTCTAAGGAGGGCAAACATTTGATGGTAGCAGCTTCCCTGTGGTACATATTCTCTTTGCCAAAATCGCCTTATTAGCCGCAGTTATGTTACAATTCAGTATACTGTCCTACAGCTTGCTGTTAGGAGGGAATCTGCAGCTTGCAGTGAAAGCCCTTCCAGAGGGGAGACTAATGAGGGCAAACATTTGATGGTATCAGCTTCCCTGCGGGAGATATTCTCTTTGCCAAAATCGCATTATTAGGCGAAAGTAAGTTACAATTCAGTACCTTATCCTAAAGCTTGCTGTTAGGAGGGAATCTGCAGCTTGCAGTGAAAGCGCTTCCAGAGGGGAGTCTAATGAGGGCAAGCATTAGATGGCAGCAGCTTCCCTGCGGGAGATACTCTCTTTGCCAAAATCGCATTATTAGGCGAAAGTAAGTTACAATTCAGTACCCTATCCTAAAGCTTGCTGTTAGGAGGGAATCTGCAGCTTGCAGTGAAAGCGCTTCCAGAGGGGAGTCTAATGAGGGGAAACATTTGATGGTAGCAGCTTCCCTGCGGGAGATACTCTCTTTGCCAAAATCGCATTATTAGGCGAAAGGAAGTTACAATTCAGTACCCTATCCTAAAGCTTGCTGTTAGGAGGGAATCTGCAGCTTGCAGTGAAAGCGCTTCCAGAGGGGAGTCTAATGAGGGCAAGCATTAGATGGTAGCAGCTTCCCTGCGGGAGATACTCTCTTTGCCAAAATCGCATTATTAGGCGAAAGTAAGTTACAATTCAGTACCCTATCCTAAAGCTTGCTGTTAGGAGGGAATCTGCAGCTTGCAGTGAAAGCGCTTCCAGAGGGGAGTCTAATGAGGGCAAACATTTGATGGTAGCAGCTTCCCTGCGGGAGATATTCTCTTTGCCATAATCGCCTTATTAGCCGCAGTTAAGTTACAATTCAGTACCCTATCCTAAAGCTTGCTGTTAGGAGGGAATCTGCAGTTTGCAGTGAAAGCGCTTCCAGAGGGGAGTCTAACGAGGGCAAACATTTGATGGTAGCAGCTTCCCTGCGGGTGATTCTCTCTTTGCCAAAATCGCATTATTAGGCGAAAGTAATTTACAATTCAGTACCCTATCCTAAAGCTTGCTGTTAGGAGGGAATCTGCAGCTTGCAGTGAAATCGCTTCCAGAGGGGAGTCTAATGAGGGCAAACATTTGATGGTAGCAGCTTCCCTGCGGCAGATACTCTCTTTGCCAAAATCGCATTATTAGGCGAAAGTAAGTTACAATTCAGTACACTATCCTAAAGCTTGCTGTTAGGAGGGAATCTGCAGCTTGCAGTGAAAGCGCTTCCAGAGGGGAGTCTAACGAGGGCAAACATTTGATGGTAGCAGCTTCCCTGCGGGTGATTCTCTCTTTGCCAAATCGCATTATTAGGCGAAAGTAGTTTAAAATTCAGTACCCTATCCTAAAGCTTGCTGTTAGGAGGGAATCTGCAGCTTGCAGTGAAAGCGCTTCCAGAGGGGAGTCTAAGGAGGGCAAACATTTGATGGTAGCAGCTTCCCTGCGGGAGATAGTCTCTTTGCCAAAATCGCATTATTAGGCGAAAGTAAGTTACAATTCAGTACCCTATCCTAAAGCTTGCTGTTAGGAGGGAATCTGCAGCTTGCAGTGAAAGCGCTTCCAGAGGGGAGTCTAATGAGGGCAAATATTTGATGGTAGCAGCTTCCCTGCGGGAGATACTCTCTTTGCCAAAAATCGCATTATTAGGCGAAAGTAAGTTACAATTCAGTACCATATCCTAAAGCTTGCTGTTAGGAGGGAATCTGCAGCTTGCAGTGAAAGCGCTTCCAGAGGGGAGTCTAATGAGGGCAAACATTTGATGGTAGCAGCTTCCCTGCGGGAGATATTCTCTTTGCAAAATCGCCTTATTAGCCGCAGTTAAGTTACAATTCAGTATACTGTCCTACAGCTTGCTGTTAGGAGGGAATCTGCAGCTTGCAGTGAAAGCGCTTCCAGAGGGGAGTGTAATGAGGGCAAACATTTGAATGTAGCAGCTTCCCTGCGGGAGATAATCTCTTTGCCAAAATCGCATTATTAGGCGAAAGTAAGTTACAATTCAGTACCTTATCCTAAAGCTTGCTGTTAGGAGGGAATCTTCAGCTTGCAGTGAAAGCGCTTCCAGAGGGGAGTCTAATGAGGGCAAACATTTGATGGTAGCAGCTTCCCTGCGGGAGATACTCTCTTTGCCAAAATCGCATTATTAGGCGAAAGTAAGATACAATTCAGTACCCTATCCTAAAGCTTGCTGTTAGGAGGGAATCTGCAGCTTGCAGTGAAAGCGCTTCCAGAGGGGAATCTAATGAGGGCAAACATTTGATGGTAGCAGCTTCCCTGTGGTAGATATTCTCTTTGCCAAAATCGCCTTATTAGCCGCAGTTATGTTACAATTCAGTATACTTTCCTACAGCTTGCTGTTAGGAGGGAATCTGCAGCTTGCAGTGAAAGCCCTTCCAGAGGGGAGACTAATGAGGGCAAACATTTGATGGTATCAGCTTCCCTGCGGGAGATATTCTCTTTGCCAAAATCGCATTATTAGGCGGAAGTAAGTTACATTTCAGTACCCTATCCTAAAGCTTGCTGTTAGGAGGGAATCTGCAGCTTGCAGTGAAAGCGCTTCCAGAGGGGAGTCTAATGAGGGCAAACATTTGATGGTAGCAGCTTCCCTGCAGGAGATATTCTCTTTGCCAAAATCGCCTTATTAGCCGCAGTTAAGTTACAATTCAGTACCCTATCCTGAAGCTTGCTGTTAGGAGGGAATCTGCAGCTTGCAGTGAAAGCGCTTCCAGAGGAGAGTCTAATGAGGGCAAATATTTGATGGTAGCAGCTTCCCTGCGGGAGATAGTCTCTTTGCCAAAATCGCATTATTATGCGAAAGTAAGTTACAATTCAGTACCCTATCCTAAAGCTTGCTGTTAGGAGGGAATCTGCAGCTTGCAGTGAAAGCGCTTCCAGAGGGGAGTCTAATGAGGGCAAACATTTGATGGTAGCAGCTTCCCCTCGGTAGATACTCTCTTTGCAAAATCGCCTTATTAGCCGCAGTTAAGTTACAATTCAGTATACTGTCCTACAGCTTGCTGTTAGGAGGGAATCTGCAGCTTGCAGTGAAAGCGCTTCCAGAGGGGAGTCTAATGAGGGCAAACATTTGATGGTAGCAGCTTCCCTGCGGGAGATACTCTCTTTGCCAAAATCGCATTATTAGGCGAAAGTAAGTTACAATTCAGTACCCTATCCTAAAGCTTGCTGTTAGGAGGGAATCTGCAGCTTGCAGTGAAAGCGCTTCCAGAGGGGATTCTACTGAGGGCAAACATTTGATGGTTGCAGCTTCCCTGCGGGAGATATTCTCTTTGCCAAAATCGCATTATTAGGCGAAAGTAAGTTACAATTCAGTACCCTATCCTAAAGCTTGCTGTTAGGAGGGAATCTGCAGCTTGCAGTGAAAGCGCTTCCAGAGGAGAGTCTAATGAGGGCAAATATTTGATGGTAGCAACTTCCCTGCGGGAGATAGTCTCTTTGCCAAAATCGCATTATTATGCGAAAGTAAGTTACAATTCAGTACCTTATCCTAAAGCTTGCTCTTAGGAGGGAATCTGCAGCTTGCAGTGAAAGCGCTTCCAGAGGGGAGTCTAATGAGGGCAAACATTTGATGGTAGCAGCTTCCCTGCGGGAGATACTCTCTTTGCCAAAATCGCATTATTATGCGAAAGTAAGTTACAATTCAGTACCCCATCCTAAAGCTTGCTGTTAGGAGGGAATCTGCAGCTTGCAGTGAAAGCGCTTCCAGAGGGGATTCTACTGAGGGCAAACATTTGATGGTAGCAGCTTCCCTGCGGAAGATATTCTCTTTGCCAAAATCGCCTTATTAGCCGCAGTTAAGTTACAATTCAGTATACTGTCCTACAGCTTACTGTTAGGAGGGAATCTGCAGCTTGCAGTGAAAGCGCTTCCAGAGGGGAGTCTAATGAGGGCAAACATTTGATGGTAGCAGCTTCCCTGCGGGAGATAGTCTCTTTGCCATAATCGCCTTTTTAGCCGCAGTTAAGTTAGTATTCAGTACCCTATCCTAAAGCTTGCTGTTAGGAGGGAATCTGCAGCTTGCAGTGAAAGCGCTTCCAGAGGGGAGTCTAATGAGGGCAAACATTTGATGGTAGCAGCTTCCCTGCGGGAGATAGTCTCTTTTACAAAATCGCATTATTAGGCGAAAGTAAGATACAATTCAGTACCCTATCCTAAAGCTTGCTGTTAGGAGGGAATCTGCAGCTTGCAGTGAAAGCACTTCCAGAGAGGAGTCTAATGAGGGCAAACATTTGATGGTAGCAGCTTCCCTGCGGGAGATACTCTCTTTGCCAAAATCGCATTATTAGGCGAAAATAAGTTACAATTCAGTACCCTATCCTAAAGCTTGCTGTTAGGAGGGAATCTGCAGCTTGCAGTGAAAGCACTTCCATAGGGGAGTCTAATGAGGGCAAACATTTGATGGTAGCAGCTTCCCTGCGGGAGATACTCTCTTTGCCAAAATCGCATTATTATGCGAAAGTAAGTTACAATTCAGTACCCCATCCTAAAGCTTGCTGTTAGGAGGGAATCTGCAGCTTGCAGTGAAAGCGCTTCCAGAGGGGATTCTACTGAGGGCAAACATTTGATGGTAGCAGCTTCCCTGCGGAAGATATTCTCTTTGCCAAAATCGCCTTATTAGCCGCAGTTAAGTTACAATTCAGTATACTGTCCTACAGCTTACTGTTAGGAGGGAATCTGCAGCTTGCAGTGAAAGCGCTTCCAGAGGGGAGTCTAATGAGGGCAAACATTTGATGGTAGCAGCTTCCCTGCGGGAGATAGTCTCTTTGCCATAATCGCCTTTTTAGCCGCAGTTAAGTTACTATTCAGTACACTATCCTAAAGCTTGCTGTTAGGAGGGAATCTGCAGCTTGCAGTGAAAGCGCTTCCAGAGGGGAGTCTAATGAGGGCAAACATTTGATGGTAGCAGCTTCCCTGCGGGAGATAGTCTCTTTTCCAAAATCGCATTATTAGGCGAAAGTAAGATACAATTCAGTACCCTATCCTAAAGCTTGCTGTTAGGAGGGAATCTGCAGCTTGCAGTGAAAGCACTTCCAGAGGGGACTCTAATGAGGGCAAACATTTGATGGTAGCAGCTTCCCTGCGGGAGATACTCTCTTTGCCAAAATCGCATTATTAGGCGAAAATAAGTTACAATTCAGTACCCTATCCTAAAGCTTGCTGTTAGGAGGGAATCTGCAGCTTGCAGTGAAAGCACTTCCAGAGGGGAGTCTAATGAGGGCAAACATTTGATGGTAGCAGCTTCCCTGCGGGAGATAGTCTCTTTGCCAAAATCGCATTATTAGGCGAAAGTAAGTTACAATTCAGTACACTATCCTAAAGCTTGCTGTTAGGAGGGAATCTGCAGCGTGCAGTGAAAGCGCTTCCAGGGGAGAGTCTAATGAGGGCAAATATTTGATAGTAGCAACTTCCCTGCTGGAGATAGTCTCTTTGCCAAAATCGCATTATTATGCGAAAGTAAGTTACAATTCAGTACCTTATCCTAAAGCTTGCTCTTAGGAGGGAATCTGGAGCTTGCAGTGAAAGCGCTTCCAGAGGGGAGTCTAATGAGGGCAAACATTTGATGGTAGCAGCTTCCCTGCGGGAGATAGTCTCTTTGCCAAAATCGCATTATTAGGCGAAAGTAAGTTACAATTCAGTACCCTATCCTAAAGCTTGCTGTTAGAAGAGAATCTGCAGCTTGCAGTGAAAGCGCTTCCAGAGGGGAGTCTAATGAGGGCAAGCATTTGATGGTAGCAGCTTCCCTGCGGGAGATATTCTCTTTGCCAAAATCGCCTTATTAGCCGCAGTTAAGTTACAATTCAGTATACTGTCCTACAGCTTACTGTTAGGAGGGAATCTGCAGCTTGCAGTGAAAGCGCTTCCAGAGGGGAGTCTAATGAGGGCAAACATTTGATGGTAGCAGCTTCCCTGCGGGAGATACTCTCTTTGCCAAAATCGCATTATTAGGCGAAAGTAAGTTACAATTCAGTACCCTATCCTAAAGCTTGCTGTTAGGAGGGAATCTGCAGCTTGCAGTGAAAGCGCTTCCAGAGGGGAGTCTAATGAGGGCAAATATTTGATGGTAGCAGCTTCCCTGCGGGAGATAATCTCTTTGCCAAAATCGCCTTATTAGGCGAAAGTAAGTTACAATTCAGTACCTTATCCTAAAGCTTGCTGTTAGGAGGGAATCTGCAGCTTGCAGTGAAAGCGCTTCCAGAGGGAAGTCTAATGAGGGCAAACATTTGATGGTAGCAGCTTCCCTGCGGGAGATACTCTCTTTGCCAAAATCGCATTATTAGGCGAAAGTAAGTTACAATTCAGTACCCTATCCTAAAGCTTGCTGTTAGGAGGGAATCTGCAGCTTGCAGTGAAAGCGCTTCCAGAGGGGAGTCTAATGAGGGCAAACATTTGATGGTAGCAGCTTCCCTGCGGGAGATAGTCTCTTTGCAAAATCGCCTTATTAGCCGCAGTTAAGTTACAATTCAGTATACTGTCCTACAGCTTGCTGTTAGGAGGGAATCTGCAGCTTGCAGTGAAAGCGCTTCCAGAGGGGAGTGTAATGAGGGCAAACATATGAATGTAGCAGCTTCCCTGCGGGAGATAATCTCTTTGCAAAAATCGCATTATTAGGCGAAAGTAAGTTACAATTCAGTACCTTATCCTAAAGCTTGCTGTTAGGAGGGAATCTGCAGCTTGCAGTGAAAGCGCTTCCAGAGGGGAGTCTAATGAGGGCAAACATTTGATGGTAGCAGCTTCCCTGCGGGAGATAGTCTCTTTGCCAAAATCGCATTATTATGCGAAAGTAAGATACAATTCAGTACCCTATCCTAAAGCTTGCTGTTAGGAGGGAATCTGCTGCTTGCAGTGAAAGCGCTTCCAGAGGGGAGTCTAATGAGGGCAAACATTTGATGGTAGCAGCTTCCCTGCGGGAGATACTATCTTTGCAACATCGCATTATTAGGCGAAAGTAAGTTACAATTCAGTACCCTATCCTAAAGCTTGCTGTTAGGAGGGAATCTGCAGCTTGCAGTGAAAGCGCTTCCAGAGGGGAGTCTACTGAGGGCAAACATTTGATGGTAGCAGCTTCCCTGCGGGAGATAGTCTCTTTGCCAAAATCGCATTATTAGGCGAAAGTAAGTTACAATTCAGTACACTATCCTAAAGCTTGCTGTTAGGAGGGAATCTGCAGCTTGCAGTGAAAGAGCTTCCAGAGGAGAGTCTAATGAGGTCAAATATTTGATGGTAGCAACTTCCCTGCGGGAGATAGTCTCTTTGCCAAAATCGCATTATTAGGCGAAAGTAAGTTACAATTCAGTACCCTATCCTAAAGCTTGCTGTTAGGAGGGAATCTGCAGCTTGCAGTGAAAGCGCTTCCAGAGGGGAGTCTAAGGAGGGCAAGCATTTGATGGTAGCAGCTTCCCTGCGGTAGATATTCTCTTTGCCAAAATCGCCTTATTAGCCGCAGTTAAGTTACAATTCAGTATACTGTCCTACAGCTTGCTGTTAGGAGGGAATCTGCAGCTTGCAGTTAAAACCTTTCCAGAGGGGAGACTAATGAGGGCAAATATTTGATGGTATCAGCTTCCCTGCGGGAGATATTCTCTTTGCCAAAATCGCATTATTAGGCGAAAGTAAGTTACAATTCAGTACCCTATCCTAAAGCTTGCTGTTAGGAGGGAATCTGCAGCTTGCAGTGAAAGCGCTTCCAGAGGGGAGTCTAATGAGGGCAAACATTTGATGGTAGCAGCTTCCCTGCGGGAGATAGTCTCTTTGCCAAAATCGCATTATTAGGCGAAAATAAGTTACAATTCAGTACCCTATCCTAAAGCTTGCTGTTAGGAGGGAATCTGCAGCTTGCAGTGAAAGCGCTTCCAGAGGGGAGTCTAATGAGGGCAAACATTTGATGGTAGCAGCTTCCCTGCGGGAGATATTCTCTTTGCCAAAATCGCATTATTAGGCGAAAGTAAGTTACAATTCAGTACCCTATCCTAAAGCTTGCTGTTAGGAGGGAATCTGCAGCTTGCAGTGAAAGCGCTTCCAGAGGGGAGTCTAATGAGGGCAAATATTTGATGGTAGCAGCTTCCCTGCGGGAGATACTCTCTTTGCCAAAATCGCATTATTATGCGAAAGTAAGTTACAATTCAGTACCTTATCCTAAAGCTTGCTCTTAGGAGGGAATCTGCAGCTTGCAGTGAAAGCGCTTCCAGAGGGGAGTCTAAGGAGGGCAAACATTTGATGGTAGCAGCTTCCCTGCGGGAGATACTCTCTTTGACAAAATCGCATTATTAGGCGAAAGTAAGATACAATTCAGTACCCTATCCTAAAGCTTGCTGTTAGGAGGGAATCTGCAGCTTGCAGTGAAAGCGCTTCCAGAGGGGAGTCTAAGGAGGGCAAGCATTTGATGGCAGCAGCTTCCCTGCGGGAGATATTCTCTTTGCCATAATCGTCTTATTAGCCGCAGTGAAGATACAATTCAGTATACTGTCCTACAGCTTACTGTTAGGAGGGAATCTGCAGCTTGCAGTGAAAGCGCTTCCAGAGGGGAGTCTAATGAGGGCAAACATTTGATGGTAACAGCTTCCCTGCGGGAGATATTCTCTTTGCCAAAATCGCCTTTTTAACCGCAGTTAAGTTACAATTCAGTACCCTATACTAAAGCTTGCTGTTAGGAGGGAATCTGCAGCTTGCAGTGAAAGCGCTTCCAGAGGGGAGTCTAAGGAGGGCAAACATTTGATGGTAGCAGCTTCCCTGCGGGAGATACTCTCTTTGCCAAAATCGCATTATTAGGCGAAAGTAAGTTACAATTCAGTACCCTATCCTAAAGCTTGCTGTTAGGAGGGAATCTGCAGCTTGAAGTGAATGCGCTTCTAGAGGGTAGTCTAACGAGGGCAAACATTTGATGGTAACAGCTTCCCTGCGGGAGATACTCTCTTTGCCAAAATCGCATTATTAGGCGAAAGTAAGATACAATTCAGTACCATATCCTAAAGCTTGCTGTTAGGAGGGAATCTGCAGCTTGCAGTGAAAGCGCTTCCAGAGGGGAGTCTAATGAGGGCAAACATTTGATGGTAGCAGCTTCCCTGCGGGAGATATTCTCTTTGAAATTCGCCTTATTAGCCGCAGTTAAGTTACAATTCAGTATACTGTCCTACAGCTTGCTGTTAGGAGGGAATCTGCAGCTTGCAGTGAAAGCGCTTCCAGAGGGGAGTCTAATGAGGGCCAACATTTGATGGTAGCAGCTTCCCTGCGGGAGATAGTCTCTTTGCCAAAATCGCATTATTAGGCGAAAGTAAGTTACAATTCAGTACCCTATCCTAAAGCTTGCTGTTAGGAGGGAATCTGCAGCTTGCAGTGAAAGCGCTTCCAGAGGGGAGTCTAATGAGGGCAAACATTTGATGGTAGCAGCTTCCCTGCGGGAGATATTCTCTTTGCCAAAATCGCCTTATTAGCCGCAGTTAAGTTACAATTCATTACCCTATCCTAAAGCTTGCTGTTAGGAGGGAATCTGCAGCTTGCAGTGAAAGCGCTTCCAGAGGGGAGTCTAATGAGGGAAAACATTTGATGGTAGCAGCTTCCCTGCGGGAGATACTCTCTTTGCGAAAATCGCATTATTAAGCAAAGGTAAGTTACAATTCAGTACCCTATCCTAAAGCTTGCTGTTAGGAGGGAATCTGCAGCTTGCAGTGAAAGCGCTTCCAGAGGGGAGTCTAATGAGGGCAAACATTTGATGGTAGCAGCTTCCCTGCTGGAGATACTCTCTTTGCCAAAATCGCATTATTAGGCGAAAGTAAGTTACAATTCAGTACCTTATCCTACAGCTTGCTGTTAGGAGGGAATCTGCAGCTTGCAGTGAAAGCGCTTCCAGAGGGGAGTCTAATGAGGGCAAACATTTGATGGTAGCAGCTTCCCTGCGGGAGATACTCTCTTTGCCAAAATCGCATTATTAGGCGAAGGAAAGATACAATTCAGTACCCTATCCTAAAGCTTGCTGTTAGGAGGGAATCTGCAGCTTGCAGTGAAAGAGCTTCCAGAGGGGAGTCTAATGAGGGCAAACATTTGATGGTAGCAGCTTCCCTGCGGGAGATACTCTCTTTGCCATAATCGCATTATTAGGCGAAAGTAAGTTACAATTCAGTACCTTATCCTAAAGCTTGCTGTTAGGAGGGAATCTGCAGCTTGCAGTAAAAGCGCTTCCAGAGGGGAGTCTAATGAGGGCAAACATTTGATGGTAGCAGCTTCCCTGCGGGAGATACTCTCTTTGCCAATATCGCCTTATAAGCCGCAGTTAAGTTACAATTCAGTACCCTATCCTAAAGCTTGTTGTTAGGATGGAATCTGCAGCTTGCAGTGAAAGCGCTTCCAGAGGGGAGTGTAATGAAGGCAAACATTTTATAGTAGCAGCTTCCCTGCGGGAGATACTCTCTTTGCCAAAATCACATTATTAGGCGAAAGTAAGTTACAATTCAGTACCCTATCCTAAAGCTTGCTGTTAGGAGGGAATCTGCAGCTTGCAGTAAAAGCGCTTCCAGAGGGGAGTCTAATGAGGGCAAACATTTGATGGTAGCAGCTTCCCTGCGGGAGATACTCTCTTTGCCAAAATCGCATTATTAGGCGAAAGTAAGTTACAATTCAGTACCCTATCCTAAAGCTTGCTGTTAGGAGGGAATCTGCAGCTTGCAGTGAAAGCGCTTCCAGAGGGGAGTCTAATGAGGGCAAACATTTGATGGTAGCAGCTTCCCTGCGGGAGATATTCTCTTTGCCATAATCGCATTATTAGCCGCAGTTAAGATACAATTCAGTACCCTATCCTAAAGCTTGCTGTTAGGAGGGAATCTGCAGCTTGCAGTGAAAGCGCTTCCAGAGGGGAGTCTAATGAGGGCAAGCATTAGATGGTAGCAGCTTCCCTGCGGGAGATACTCTCTTTGCCAATATCGCATTATTAGGCGAAAGTAAGTTACAATTCAGTACCCTATCCTAAAGCTTGCTGTTAGGAGGGAATCTGCAGCTTGCAGTGAAAGCGCTTCCAGAGGGGAGTCTAATGAGGGCAAATATTTGATGGTAGCAGCTTCCCTGCAGGAGATATTCTCTTTGCCAAAATCGCATTATTAGCCGCAGTTAAGTTACAATTCAGTACCCTATCCTAAAGCTTGCTGTTAGGAGGGAATCTGCAGCTTGCAGTGAAAGCGCATCCAGAAGGGAGTGTAATGAGGGCAAACATTTGATGGTAGCAGCTTCCCTGCGGGAGATACTCTCTTTGCCAAAATCACATTATTAGGCGAAAGTAAGTTACAATTCAGTACCCTATCCTAAAGCTTGCTGTTAGGAGGGAATCTGCAGCTTGCAGTGAAAGCGCTTCCAGAGGGGAGTCTAATGAGGGCAAACATTTGCTGGTAGCAGCTTCCCTGCTGGAGATACTCTCTTTGCCAAAATCGCATTATTAGGCGAAAGTAAGTTACAATTCAGTACCCTATCCTAAAGCTTGCTGTTAGGAGGGAATCTGCAGCTTGAAGTGAATGCGCTTCCAGAGGGGAGTCTAACGAGGGCAAACATTTGATGGTAACAGCTTCCCTGCGGGAGATATTCTCTTTGCCAAAATCGCATTATTAGGCGAAAGTAAGATACAATTCAGTACCCTATCCTAAAGCTTGCTGTTAGGAGGGAATCTGCAGCTTGCAGTGAAAGCGCTTCCAGAGGGGAGTCTAATGAGGGCAAATATTTGATGGTAGCAGCTTCCCTGCGGGAGATAATCTCTTTGCCAAAATCGCATTATTAGGCGAAAGTAAGATACAATTCAGTACCTTATCCTAAAGCTTGCTGTTAGGAGGGAATCTGTAGCTTGCAGTGAAAGCGCTTCCAGAGGGGAGTCTAATGAGGGCAAACATTTGATGGTAGCAGCTTCCCTGCGGGAGATACTCTCTTTGCCAAAATCGCATTATTAGGCGAAAGTAAGTTACAATTCAGTATACTGTCCTACAGCTTGCTGTTAGGAGGGAATCTGCAGCTTGCATTGAAAGCGCTTCCAGAGGAGAGTCTAATGAGGGCAAACATATGAATGTAGCAGCTTCCCTGCGGGAGATAATCTCTTTGCAAAAATCGCATTATTAGGCGAAAGTAAGTTACAATTCAGTACCTTATCCTAAAGCTTGCTGTTAGGAGGGAATCTGCAGCTTGCAGTGAAAGCGCTTCCAGAGGGGAGTCTAATGAGGGCAAACATTTGATGGTAGCAGCTTCCCTGCGGGAGATAGTCTCTTTGCCAAAATCGCATTATTAGGCGAAAGTAAGTTACAATTCAGTACCCTATCCTAAAGCTTGCTGTTAGGAGGGAATCTGCAGCTTGCAGTGAAAGCGCTTCCAGAGGGGAGTCTAATGAGGGCAAACATTTGATGGTAGCAGCTTCCCTGCGGGAGATACTATCTTTGCAACATCGCATTATTAGGCGAAAGTAAGTTACAATTCAGTACCCTATCCTAAAGCTTGCTGTTAGGAGGGAATCTGCAGCTTGCAGTGAAAGCGCTTCCAGAGGGGAGTCTAAGGAGGGCAAACATTTGATGGTAGCAGCTTCCCTGCGGGAGATAGTCTCTTTGCCAAAATCGCATTATTAGGCGAAAGTAAGTTACAATTCAGTACCCTATCCTTAAGCTTGCTGTTAGGAGGGAATCTGCAGCTTGCAGTGAAAGCGCTTCCAGAGGGGAGTCTAAGGAGGGCAAGCATTTGATGGTAGCAGCTTCCCTGCGGTAGATATTCTCTTTGCCAAAATCGCCTTATTAGCCGCAGTTAAGTTACAATTCAGTATACTGTCCTACAGCTTGCTGTTAGGAGGGAATCTGCAGCTTGCAGTGAAAGCCCTTCCAGAGGGGAGACTAATGAGGGCAAACATTTGATGGTAGCAGCTTCCCTGCGGGAGATACTCTCTTTGCCAAAATCGCATTATTAGGCGAAAGTAAGTTACCATTCAGTACCCTATCCTAAAGCTTGCTGTTAGGAGGGAATCTGCAGCTTGCATTGAAAGCGCTTCCAGAGGAGAGTCTAATGAGGGCAAATATTTGATGGTAGCAGCTTCCCTGCGGGAGATACTCTCTTTGCCAAAAATCGCATTATTAGGCGAAAGTAAGTTACAATTCAGTACCCTATCCTAAAGCTTGCTGTTAGGAGGGAATCTGCAGCTTGCAGTGAAAGCGCTTCCAGAGGGGAGTCTAATGAGGGCAAACATTTGATGGTAGCAGCTTCCCTGCGGGAGATAGTCTCTTTGCAAAATCGCCTTATTAGCCGCAGTTAAGTTACAATTCAGTATACTGTCCTACAGCTTGCTGTTAGGAGGGAATCTGCAGCTTGCAGTGAAAGCGATTCCAGAGGGGAGTGTAATGAGGGCAAACATATGAATGTAGCAGCTTCCCTGCGGGAGATAATCTGTTTGCAAAAATCGCATTATTAGGCGAAAGTAAGTTACAATTCAGTACCTTATCCTAAAGCTTGCTGTTAGGAGGGAATCTGCAGCTTGCAGTGAAAGCGCTTCCAGAGGGGAGTCTAATGAGGGCAAACATTTGATGGTAGCAGCTTCCCTGCGGGAGATAGTCTCTTTGCCAAAATCGCATTATTAGGCGAAAGTAAGTTACAATTCAGTACCCTATCCTAAAGCTTGCTGTTAGGAGGGAATCTGCAGCTTGCAGTGAAAGCGCTTCCAGAGGGGAGTCTAATGAGGGCAAACATTTGATGGTAGCAGCTTCCCTGCGGGAGATACTATCTTTGCAACATCGCATTATTAGGCGAAAGTAAGTTACAATTCAGTACCCTATCCTAAAGCTTGCTGTTAGGAGGGAATCTGCAGCTTGCAGTGAAAGCGCTTCCAGAGGGGAGTATAATGAGGGCAAACATTTGATGGTAGCAGCTTCCCTGCGGGAGATAGTCTCTTTGCCAAAATCGCATTATTAGGCGAAAGTAAGTTACAATTCAGTACACTATCCTAAAGCTTGCTGTTAGGAGGGAATCTGCAGCTTGCAGTGAAAGCGCTTCCAGAGGAGAGTCTAATGAGGTCAAATATTTGATGGTAGCAACTTCCCTGCGGGAGATAGTCTCTTTGCCAAAATCGCATTATTAGGCGAAAGTAAGTTACAATTCAGTACCCTATCCTAAAGCTTGCTGTTAGGAGGGAATCTGCAGCTTGCAGTGAAAGCGCTTCCAGAGGGGAGTCTAATGAGGGCAAACATTTGATGGTAGCAGCTTCCCTGCGGGAGATATTCTCTTTGCCATAATCGCCTTATTAGCCGCAGTTAAGATACAATTCAGTACCCTATCCTAAAGCTTGCTGTTAGGAGGGAATCTGCAGCTTGCAGTGAAAGCGATTCCAGAGGGGAGTCTAATGAGGGCAAACATTTGATGGTAGCAGCTTCCCTGCGGGAGATACTCTCTTTGCCAAAATCGCATTATTAGGCGAAAGTAAGTTACAATTCAGTACCCTATCCTAAAGCTTGCTGTTAGGAGGGAATCTGCAGCTTGCAGTGAAAGCGCTTCCAGAGGGGAGTCTAAGGAGGGCAAGCATTTGATGGCAGCAGCTTCCCTGCGGGAGATATTCTCTTTGCCAAAATCGCCTTATTAGCCGCAGTTAAGTTACAATTCAGTATACTGTCTAACAGCTTACTGTTAGGAGGGAATCTGCAGCTTGCAGTGAAAGCGCTTCCAGAGGGGAGTCTAATGATGGCAAACATTTGATGGTAGCAGCTTCCCTGCGGGTGATACTCTCTTTGCCAAAATCGCATTATTAGGCGAAAGTAAGTTACAATTCAGTACCCTATCCTAAAGCTTGCTGTTAGGAGGGAATCTGCAGCTTGCAGTGAAAGCGCTTCCAGAGGGGAGTCTAATGAGGGCAAACATTTGATGTTAGCAGCTTCCCTGCGGGAGATAGTCTCTTTGCCAAAATCGCATTATTAGGCGAAAGTAAGTTACAATTCAGTACCCTATCCTAAAGCTTGCTGTTAGGAGGGAATCTGCAGCTTGCAGTGAAAGCGCTTCCAGAGGGGAGTCTAATGAGGGCAAACATTTGATGGTAGCAGCTTCCCTGCGGGAGATACTCTCTTTTCCAAAATCGCATTATTAGGCGAAAGTAAGTTACAATTCAGTACCCTATCCTAAAGCTTGCTGTTAGGAGGGAATCTGCAGCTTGCAGTGAAAGCGCTTCCAGAGGGGAGTCTAATGAGGGCAAGCATTAGATGGTAGCAGCTTCCCTGCGGGAGATACTCTCTTTGCCAATATCGCATTATTAGGCGAAAGTAAGTTACAATTCAGTACCCTATCCTAAAGCTTGCTGTTAGGAGGGAATCTGCAGCTTGCAGTGAAAGCGCTTCCAGAGGGGAGTCTAATGAGGGCAAATATTTGATGGTAGCAGCTTCGCTGCGGGAGATATTCTCTTTGCCAAAATCGCCTTATTAGCCGCAGTTAAGTTACAATTCAGTACACTGTCGTACAGCTTGCTGTTAGGAGGGAATCTGCAGCTTGCAGTGAAAGTGCTTCCAGAGGGGAGTCTAATGAGGGCAAACATTTGATGGTAGCAGCTTCCCTGCGGGAGATATTCTCTTTGCCAAAATCGCCTTATTATCCGCAGTTAAGTTACAATTCAGTACACTATCCTAAAGCTTGCTGTTAGGAGGGAATCTGCAGCTTGCAGTGAAAGCGCATCCAGAAGGGAGTGTAATGAGGGCAAACATTTGATGGTAGCAGCTTCCCTGCGGGAGATAGTCTCTTTGCCAAAATCGCATTATTAGGCGAAAGTAAGTTACAATTCAGTACCCTATCCTAAAGCTTGCTGTTAGGAGGGAATCTGCAGCTTGCAGTGAAAGCGCTTCCAGAGGGGAGTCTAATGAGGGCAAACATTTGATGGTAGCAGCTTCCCTGCGGGAGATACTCTCTTTGCCATAATCGCATTATAATGCGAAAGGAAGTTACAATTCAGTACCCTATCCTAAAGCTTGCTGTTAGGAGGGAATCTGTAGCTTGAAGTGAATGCGCTTCCACAGGGTAGTCTAACGAGGGCAAACATTTGATGGTAGCAGCTTCCCTGCGGGAGATACTCTCTTTGCCAAAAATCGCATTATTAGGCGAAAGTAAGTTACAATTCAGTACCCTATCCTAAAGCTTGCTGTTAGGAGGGAATCTGCAGCTTGCAGTGAAAGCGCTTCCAGAGGGGAGTCTAATGAGGGCAAGCATTTGATGGTAGCAGCTTCCCTGCGGGAGATATTCTCTTTGCCAAAATCGCATTATTAGCCGCAGTTAAGTTACAATTCAGTACCCTTAGCTACAGATTGCTATTAGGAGGGAATCTGCAGCTTGCAGTGAAAGCGCTTCCAGAGGGGAGTCTAATGAGGGCAAACATTTGATGGTAGCAGCTTCCCTGCGGGTGATTCTCTCTTTGACAAAATCGCATTATTAGGCGAAAGTAAGTTACAATTCAGTACCCTATCCTAAAGCTTGCTGTTAGGAGGGAATCTGCAGCTTGGAGTGAAAGCGCTTCCAGAGGGGAGTCTAAGGAGGGCAAACATTTGATGGTAGCAGCTTCCCTGCGGGAGATACTCTCTTTGCCAAAATCGCATTATTAGGCGAAAGTAAGTTACAATTCAGTACACTATCCTAAAGCTTGCTGTTAGGAGGGAATCTGCAGCTTGCAGTCAAAGCGCTTCCAGAGGGGAGTCTAACGAGGGCAAACATTTGATGGTAGCAGCTTCCCTGCGGGAGATACTCTCTTTGCAAAATCGCACTATTAGGCGAAAGTAAGTTACAATTCAGTACCCTATCCTAAAGCTTGCTCTTAGGAGGGAATCTGCAGCTTGCAGTGAAAGCGCTTCCAGAGGGGAGTCTAATGAGGGCAAATATTTGATGGTAGCAGCTTCCCTGCGGGAGATACTCTCTTTGCCAAAATCGCATTATTAGGCGAAAGTAAGTTACAATTCAGTACCCTATCCTAAAGCTTGCTGTTAGGAGGGAATCTGCAGCTTGCAGTGAAAGCACTTCCAGAGGGGAGTCTAATGAGGGCAAACATTTGATGGTAGCAGCTTCCCTGCGGGAGATACTCTCTTTGCCAAAATCGCATTATTAGGCGAAAGTAAGTTACAATTCAGTACCCTATCCTAAAGCTTGCTGTTAGGAGGGAATCTGCAGCTTGCAGTGAAAGCGCTTCCAGAGGGGAGTCTACTGAGGGCAAACATTTGATGGTAGCAGCTTCCCTGCGGGAGATACTCTCTTTGCCAATATCGCATTATTAGGCGAAAGTAAGTTACAATTCAGTACCCTATCCTAAAGCTTGCTGTTAGGAGGGAATCTGCAGGTTGCAGTGAAAGCGCTTCCAGAGGGGAGTCTAATGAGGGCAAGCATTTGATGGTAGCAGCTTCCCTGCGGGAGATATTCTCTTTGCCAAAATCGCATTATTAGCCGTAGTTAAGTTACAATTCAGTACCCTAACCTACAGATTGCTATTAGGAGGGAATCTGCAGCTTGCAGTGAAAGCGCTTCCAGAGGGGAGTCTAATGAGGGCAAGCATTTGATGGTAGCAGCTTCCCTGCGGGAGATATTCTCTTTGCCAAAATCGCATTATTAGCCGCAGTTAAGTTACAATTCAGTACCCTAACCTACAGATTGCTATTAGGAGGGAATCTGCAGCTTGCAGTGAAAGCGCTTCCAGAGGGGAGTCTAATGAGGGGAAACATTTGATGGTAGCAGCTTCCCTGCGGGTGATTCTCTCTTTGACAAAATCGCCTTATTAGGCGAAATTAAGTTACAATTCAGTACCCTATCCTAAATCTTGCTGTTAGGAGGGAATCTGCAGCTTGGAGTGAAAGCGCTTCCAGAGGGGAGTCTAAGGAGGGCAAACATTTGATGGTAGCAGCTTCCCTGCGGGAGATACTCTCTTTGCCAAAATCGCATTATTAGGCGAAAGTAAGTTACAATTCAGTACACTATCCTAAAGCTTGCTGTTAGGAGGGAATCTGCAGCTTGCAGTCAAAGCGCTTCCAGAGGGGAGTCTAACGAGGGCAAACATTTGATGGTAGCAGCTTCCCTGCGGGAGATACTCTCTTTGCCAAAATCGCATTATTAGGCGAAAGTAAGTTACAATTCAGTACACTATCCTAAAGCTTGCTGTTAGGAGGGAATCTGCAGCTTGCAGTGAAAGCGCTTCCAGAGGGGAGTCTAACGAGGGCAAACATTTGATGGTAGCAGCTTCCCTGCGGGAGATACTCTCTTTTCCAAAATCCCATTATTAGGCGAAAGTAAGTTACAATTCAGTACCCTATCCTAAAGCTTGCTGTTAGGAGGGAATCTGCAGCTTGCAGTGAAAGCGCTTCCAGAGGGGAGTCTAATGAGGGCAAACATTTGATGGTAGCAGCTTCCCTGCGGGAGATATTCTCTTTGCCAAAATCGCCTTATTAGCCGCAGTTAAGATACAATTCAGTACCCTATCCTAAAGCTTGCTGTTAGGAGGGAATCTGCAGCTTGCAGTGAAAGCGCTTCCAGAGGGGAGTATAACGAGGGCAAACATTTGATGGTAGCAGCTTCCCTGCGGGAAATAGTCTCTTTGCCAAAATCGCATTATTAGCCGCAGTTAAGTTACAATTCAGTACCCTATCCTAAAGCTTGCTGTTAGGAGGGAATCTGCAGCTTGCAGTGAAAGCGCTTCCAGAGGGGAGTCTAATGAGGGCAAACATTTGATGGTAGCAGCTTCCCTGCGGGAGATACTCTCTTTGCCAAAATCGCATTATTAGGCGAAAGTAAGTTACAATTCAGTACCCTATCCTAAAGCTTGCTGTTAGGAGGGAATCTGCAGCTTGCAGTGAAAGAGCTTCCAGAGGAGAGTCTAACGAGGGCAAACATTTGATGGTAACAGCTTCCCTGCGGGAGATACTCTCTTTGCCAAAATCGCATTATTAGGCGAAAGTAAGTTACAATTCAGTACCCTATCCTAAAGCTTGCTGTTAGGAGGGAATCTGCAGCTTGCAGTGAAAGCGCTTCCAGAGGGGAGTCTAACGAGGGCAAACATTTGATGGTAACAGCTTCCCTGCGGGAGATACTCTCTTTGCCAAAATCGCATTATTAGGCGAAAGTAAGTTACAATTCAGTACCCTATCCTAAAGCTTGCTGTTAGGAGGGAATCTGCAGCTTGCAGTGAAAGCGATTCTAGAGGGGAGTCTAATGAGGGCAAACATTTGATGGTAGCAGCTTCCCTGCGGGAGATATTCTCTTTGCCATAATCGCCTTATTAGCCGCAGTTAAGATACAATTCAGTACCCTATCCTAAAGCTTGCTGTTAGGAGGGAATCTGCAGCTTGCAGTGAAAGCGCTTCCAGAGGGGAGTCTAACGAGGGCAAACATTTGATGGTAGCAGCTTCCCTGCGGGAGATACTCTCATTGCCAAAATCGCATTATTAGGCGAAAGTAAGTTACAATTCAGTACCCTATCCTAAAGCTTGCTGTTAGGAGGGAATCTGCAGCTTGCAGTGAAAGCGCTTCCAGAGGAGAGTCTAATGAAGGCAAATATTTGATGGTAGCAGCTTCCCTGCGGGAGATATTCTCTTTGCCAAAATCGCATTATTAGGCGAAAGTAAGTTACAATTCAGTACCCTATCCTAAAGCTTGCTGTTAGGAGGGAATCTGCAGCTTGCAGTCAAAGCGCTTCCAGAGGGGAGTCTAACGAGGGCAAACATTTGATGGTAGCAGCTTCCCTGCGGGAGATACTCTCTTTGCAAAATCGCACTATTAGGCGAAAGTAAGTTACAATTCAGTACCCTATCCTAAAGCTTGCTCTTAGGAGGGAATCTGCAGCTTGCAGTGAAAGCGCTTCCAGAGGGGAGTCTAATGAGGGCAAATATTTGATGGTAGCAGCTTCCCTGCGGGAGATACTCTCTTTGCCAAAATCGCATTATTAGGCGAAAGTAAGTTACAATTCAGTACCCTATCCTAAAGCTTGCTGTTAGGAGGGAATCTGCAGCTTGCAGTGAAAGCACTTCCAGAGGGGAGTCTAATGAGGGCAAACATTTGATGGTAGCAGCTTCCCTGCGGGAGATACTCTCTTTGCCAAAATCGCATTATTAGGCGAAAGTAAGTTACAATTCAGTACCCTATCCTAAAGCTTGCTGTTAGGAGGGAATCTGCAGCTTGCAGTGAAAGCGCTTCCAGAGGGGAGTCTACTGAGGACAAACATTTGATGGTAGCAGCTTCCCTGCGGGAGATACTCTCTTTGCCAAAAATCGCATTATTAGGCGAAAGTAAGTTACAATTCAGTACCCTATCCTAAAGCTTGCTGTTAGGAGGGAATCTGCAGCTTGCAGTGAAAGCGCTTCCAGAGGGGAGTCTAATGAGGGCAAGCATTTGATGGTAGCAGCTTCCCTGCGGGAGATATTCACTTTGCCAAAATCGCCTTATTAGCCGCAGTTAAGTTACAATTCAGTACCCTAACCTACAGATTGCTATTAGGAGGGAATCTGCAGCTTGCAGTGAAAGCGCTTCCAGAGGGGAGTCTAATGAGGGGAAACATTTGATGGTAGCAGCTTCCCTGCGGGTGATTCTCTCTTTGACAAAATCGCCTTATTAGGCGAAAGTAAGTTACAATTCAGTACCCTATCCTAAATCTTGCTGTTAGGAGGGAATCTGCAGCTTGGAGTGAAAGCGCTTCCAGAGGGGAGTCTAACGAGGGCAAACATTTGATGGTAGCAGCTTCCCTGCGGGAGATACTCTCTTTGCAAAATCGCACTATTAGGCGAAAGTAAGTTACAATTCAGTACCCTATCCTAAAGCTTGCTGTTAGGAGGGAATCTGCAGCTTGCAGTGAAAGCGCTTCCAGAGGGGAGTCTAATGAGGGCAAATATTTGATGGTAGCAGCTTCCCTGCGGGAGATACTCTCTCTGCCAAAATCGCATTATTAGGCGAAAGTAAGTTACAATTCAGTACCCTATCCTAAAGCTTGCTGTTAGGAGGGAATCTGCAGCTTGCAGTGAAAGCACTTCCAGAGGGGAGTCTAATGAGGGCAAACATTTGATGGTAGCAGCTTCCCTGCGGGAGATACTCTCTTTGCCAAAATCGCATTATTAGGTGAAAGTAAGTTACAATTCAGTACACTATCCTAAAGCTTGCTGTTAGGAGGGAATCTGCAGCTTGCAGTGAAAGCGCTTCCAGAGGGGAGTCTAACGAGGGCAAACATTTGATGGTAGCAGCTTCCCTGCGGGAGATACTCTCTTTTCCAAAATCCCATTATTAGGCGAAAGTAAGTTACAATTCAGTACCCTATCCTAAAGCTTGCTGTTAGGAGGGAATCTGCAGCTTGCAGTGAAAGCGCTTCCAGAGGGGAGTCTAATGAGGGCAAACATTTGATGGTAGCAGCTTCCCTGCGGGAGATATTCTCTTTGCCAAAATCGCCTTATTAGCCGCAGTTAAGATACAATTCAGTACCCTATCCTAAAGCTTGCTGTTAGGAGGGAATCTGCAGCTTGCAGTGAAAGCGCTTCCAGAGGGGAGTATAACGAGGGCAAACATTTGATGGTAGCAGCTTCCCTGCGGGAGATACTCTCTTTGCAAAATCGCACTATTAGGCGAAAGTAAGTTACAATTCAGTACCCTATCCTAAAGCTTGCTCTTAGGAGGGAATCTGCAGCTTGCAGTGAAAGCGCTTCCAGAGGGGAGTCTAATGAGGGCAAATATTTGATGGTAGCAGCTTCCCTGCGGGAGATACTCTCTTTGCCAAAATCGCATTATTAGGCGAAAGTAAGTTACAATTCAGTACCCTATCCTAAAGCTTGCTGTTAGGAGGGAATCTGCAGCTTGCAGTGAAAGCACTTCCAGAGGGGAGTCTAATGAGGGCAAACATTTGATGGTAGCAGCTTCCCTGCGGGAGATACTCTCTTTGCCAAAATCGCATTATTAGGCGAAAGTAAGTTACAATTCAGTACCCTATCCTAAAGCTTGCTGTTAGGAGGGAATCTGCAGCTTGCAGTGAAAGCGCTTCCAGAGGGGAGTCTACTGAGGGCAAACATTTGATGGTAGCAGCTTCCCTGCGGGAGATACTCTCTTTGCCAATATCGCATTATTAGGCGAAAGTAAGTTACAATTCAGTACCCTATCCTAAAGCTTGCTGTTAGGAGGGAATCTGCAGGTTGCAGTGAAAGCGCTTCCAGAGGGGAGTCTAATGAGGGCAAGCATTTGATGGTAGCAGCTTCCCTGCGGGAGATATTCTCTTTGCCAAAATCGCATTATTAGCCGTAGTTAAGTTACAATTCAGTACCCTAACCTACAGATTGCTATTAGGAGGGAATCTGCAGCTTGCAGTGAAAGCGCTTCCAGAGGGGAGTCTAATGAGGGCAAGCATTTGATGGTAGCAGCTTCCCTGCGGGAGATATTCTCTTTGCCAAAATCGCATTATTAGCCGCAGTTAAGTTACAATTCAGTACCCTAACCTACAGATTGCTATTAGGAGGGAATCTGCAGCTTGCAGTGAAAGCGCTTCCAGAGGGGAGTCTAATGAGGGGAAACATTTGATGGTAGCAGCTTCCCTGCGGGTGATTCTCTCTTTGACAAAATCGCCTTATTAGGCGAAATTAAGTTACAATTCAGTACCCTATCCTAAATCTTGCTGTTAGGAGGGAATCTGCAGCTTGGAGTGAAAGCGCTTCCAGAGGGGAGTCTAAGGAGGGCAAACATTTGATGGTAGCAGCTTCCCTGCGGGAGATACTCTCTTTGCCAAAATCGCATTATTAGGCGAAAGTAAGTTACAATTCAGTACACTATCCTAAAGCTTGCTGTTAGGAGGGAATCTGCAGCTTGCAGTCAAAGCGCTTCCAGAGGGGAGTCTAACGAGGGCAAACATTTGATGGTAGCAGCTTCCCTGCGGGAGATACTCTCTTTGCCAAAATCGCATTATTAGGCGAAAGTAAGTTACAATTCAGTACACTATCCTAAAGCTTGCTGTTAGGAGGGAATCTGCAGCTTGCAGTGAAAGCGCTTCCAGAGGGGAGTCTAACGAGGGCAAACATTTGATGGTAGCAGCTTCCCTGCGGGAGATACTCTCTTTTCCAAAATCCCATTATTAGGCGAAAGTAAGTTACAATTCAGTACCCTATCCTAAAGCTTGCTGTTAGGAGGGAATCTGCAGCTTGCAGTGAAAGCGCTTCCAGAGGGGAGTCTAATGAGGGCAAACATTTGATGGTAGCAGCTTCCCTGCGGGAGATATTCTCTTTGCCAAAATCGCCTTATTAGCCGCAGTTAAGATACAATTCAGTACCCTATCCTAAAGCTTGCTGTTAGGAGGGAATCTGCAGCTTGCAGTGAAAGCGCTTCCAGAGGGGAGTATAACGAGGGCAAACATTTGATGGTAGCAGCTTCCCTGCGGGAAATAGTCTCTTTGCCAAAATCGCATTATTAGCCGCAGTTAAGTTACAATTCAGTACCCTATCCTAAAGCTTGCTGTTAGGAGGGAATCTGCAGCTTGCAGTGAAAGCGCTTCCAGAGGGGAGTCTAATGAGGGCAAACATTTGATGGTAGCAGCTTCCCTGCGGGAGATACTCTCTTTGCCAAAATCGCATTATTAGGCGAAAGTAAGTTACAATTCAGTACCCTATCCTAAAGCTTGCTGTTAGGAGGGAATCTGCAGCTTGCAGTGAAAGAGCTTCCAGAGGAGAGTCTAACGAGGGCAAACATTTGATGGTAACAGCTTCCCTGCGGGAGATACTCTCTTTGCCAAAATCGCATTATTAGGCGAAAGTAAGTTACAATTCAGTACCCTATCCTAAAGCTTGCTGTTAGGAGGGAATCTGCAGCTTGCAGTGAAAGCGCTTCCAGAGGGGAGTCTAACGAGGGCAAACATTTGATGGTAACAGCTTCCCTGCGGGAGATACTCTCTTTGCCAAAATCGCATTATTAGGCGAAAGTAAGTTACAATTCAGTACCCTATCCTAAAGCTTGCTGTTAGGAGGGAATCTGCAGCTTGCAGTGAAAGCGATTCTAGAGGGGAGTCTAATGAGGGCAAACATTTGATGGTAGCAGCTTCCCTGCGGGAGATATTCTCTTTGCCATAATCGCCTTATTAGCCGCAGTTAAGATACAATTCAGTACCCTATCCTAAAGCTTGCTGTTAGGAGGGAATCTGCAGCTTGCAGTGAAAGCGCTTCCAGAGGGGAGTCTAACGAGGGCAAACATTTGATGGTAGCAGCTTCCCTGCGGGAGATACTCTCATTGCCAAAATCGCATTATTAGGCGAAAGTAAGTTACAATTCAGTACCCTATCCTAAAGCTTGCTGTTAGGAGGGAATCTGCAGCTTGCAGTGAAAGCGCTTCCAGAGGAGAGTCTAATGAAGGCAAATATTTGATGGTAGCAGCTTCCCTGCGGGAGATATTCTCTTTGCCAAAATCGCATTATTAGGCGAAAGTAAGTTACAATTCAGTACCCTATCCTAAAGCTTGCTGTTAGGAGGGAATCTGCAGCTTGCAGTCAAAGCGCTTCCAGAGGGGAGTCTAACGAGGGCAAACATTTGATGGTAGCAGCTTCCCTGCGGGAGATACTCTCTTTGCAAAATCGCACTATTAGGCGAAAGTAAGTTACAATTCAGTACCCTATCCTAAAGCTTGCTCTTAGGAGGGAATCTGCAGCTTGCAGTGAAAGCGCTTCCAGAGGGGAGTCTAATGAGGGCAAATATTTGATGGTAGCAGCTTCCCTGCGGGAGATACTCTCTTTGCCAAAATCGCATTATTAGGCGAAAGTAAGTTACAATTCAGTACCCTATCCTAAAGCTTGCTGTTAGGAGGGAATCTGCAGCTTGCAGTGAAAGCACTTCCAGAGGGGAGTCTAATGAGGGCAAACATTTGATGGTAGCAGCTTCCCTGCGGGAGATACTCTCTTTGCCAAAATCGCATTATTAGGCGAAAGTAAGTTACAATTCAGTACCCTATCCTAAAGCTTGCTGTTAGGAGGGAATCTGCAGCTTGCAGTGAAAGCGCTTCCAGAGGGGAGTCTACTGAGGACAAACATTTGATGGTAGCAGCTTCCCTGCGGGAGATACTCTCTTTGCCAAAAATCGCATTATTAGGCGAAAGTAAGTTACAATTCAGTACCCTATCCTAAAGCTTGCTGTTAGGAGGGAATCTGCAGCTTGCAGTGAAAGCGCTTCCAGAGGGGAGTCTAATGAGGGCAAGCATTTGATGGTAGCAGCTTCCCTGCGGGAGATATTCACTTTGCCAAAATCGCCTTATTAGCCGCAGTTAAGTTACAATTCAGTACCCTAACCTACAGATTGCTATTAGGAGGGAATCTGCAGCTTGCAGTGAAAGCGCTTCCAGAGGGGAGTCTAATGAGGGGAAACATTTGATGGTAGCAGCTTCCCTGCGGGTGATTCTCTCTTTGACAAAATCGCCTTATTAGGCGAAAGTAAGTTACAATTCAGTACCCTATCCTAAATCTTGCTGTTAGGAGGGAATCTGCAGCTTGGAGTGAAAGCGCTTCCAGAGGGGAGTCTAACGAGGGCAAACATTTGATGGTAGCAGCTTCCCTGCGGGAGATACTCTCTTTGCAAAATCGCACTATTAGGCGAAAGTAAGTTACAATTCAGTACCCTATCCTAAAGCTTGCTGTTAGGAGGGAATCTGCAGCTTGCAGTGAAAGCGCTTCCAGAGGGGAGTCTAATGAGGGCAAATATTTGATGGTAGCAGCTTCCCTGCGGGAGATACTCTCTCTGCCAAAATCGCATTATTAGGCGAAAGTAAGTTACAATTCAGTACCCTATCCTAAAGCTTGCTGTTAGGAGGGAATCTGCAGCTTGCAGTGAAAGCACTTCCAGAGGGGAGTCTAATGAGGGCAAACATTTGATGGTAGCAGCTTCCCTGCGGGAGATACTCTCTTTGCCAAAATCGCATTATTAGGTGAAAGTAAGTTACAATTCAGTACACTATCCTAAAGCTTGCTGTTAGGAGGGAATCTGCAGCTTGCAGTGAAAGCGCTTCCAGAGGGGAGTCTAACGAGGGCAAACATTTGATGGTAGCAGCTTCCCTGCGGGAGATACTCTCTTTTCCAAAATCCCATTATTAGGCGAAAGTAAGTTACAATTCAGTACCCTATCCTAAAGCTTGCTGTTAGGAGGGAATCTGCAGCTTGCAGTGAAAGCGCTTCCAGAGGGGAGTCTAATGAGGGCAAACATTTGATGGTAGCAGCTTCCCTGCGGGAGATATTCTCTTTGCCAAAATCGCCTTATTAGCCGCAGTTAAGATACAATTCAGTACCCTATCCTAAAGCTTGCTGTTAGGAGGGAATCTGCAGCTTGCAGTGAAAGCGCTTCCAGAGGGGAGTATAACGAGGGCAAACATTTGATGGTAGCAGCTTCCCTGCGGGAAATAGTCTCTTTGCCAAAATCGCATTATTAGCCGCAGTTAAGTTACAATTCAGTACCCTATCCTAAAGCTTGCTGTTAGGAGGGAATCTGCAGCTTGCAGTGAAAGCGCTTCCAGAGGGTAGTCTAACGAGGGCAAACATTTGATGGTAACAGCTTCCCTGCGGGAGATACTCTCTTTTCCAAAATCGCCTTATTAGGCGAAAGTAAGTTACAATTCAGTACCCTATCCTAAAGCTTGCTGTTAGGAGGGAATCTGCAGCTTGCAGTGAAAGCACTTCCAGAGGGGAGTCTAATGAGGGCAAACATTTGATGGTAGCAGCTTCCCTGCGGGAGATACTCTCTTTGCCAAAATCGCATTATTAGGCGAAAGTAAGTTACAATTCAGTACCCTATCCTAAAGCTTGCTGTTAGGAGGGAATCTGCAGCTTGCAGTGAAAGAGCTTCCAGAGGAGAGTCTAACGAGGGCAAACATTTGATGGTAACAGCTTCCCTGCGGGAGATACTCTCTTTGCCAAAATCGCATTATTAGGCGAAAGTAAGTTACAATTCAGTACCCTATCCTAAAGCTTGCTGTTAGGAGGGAATCTGCAGCTTGCAGTGAAAGCGCTTCCAGAGGGGAGTCTAACGAGGGCAAACATTTGATGGTAACAGCTTCCCTGCGGGAGATACTCTCTTTGCCAAAATCGCATTATTAGGCGAAAGTAAGTTACAATTCAGTACCCTATCCTAAAGCTTGCTGTTAGGAGGGAATCTGCAGCTTGCAGTGAAAGCGATTCTAGAGGGGAGTCTAATGAGGGCAAACATTTGATGGTAGCAGCTTCCCTGCGGGAGATATTCTCTTTGCCATAATCGCCTTATTAGCCGCAGTTAAGATACAATTCAGTACCCTATCCTAAAGCTTGCTGTTAGGAGGGAATCTGCAGCTTGCAGTGAAAGCGCTTCCAGAGGGGAGTCTAACGAGGGCAAACATTTGATGGTAGCAGCTTCCCTGCGGGAGATACTCTCATTGCCAAAATCGCATTATTAGGCGAAAGTAAGTTACAATTCAGTACCCTATCCTAAAGCTTGCTGTTAGGAGGGAATCTGCAGCTTGCAGTGAAAGCGCTTCCAGAGGAGAGTCTAATGAAGGCAAATATTTGATGGTAGCAGCTTCCCTGCGGGAGATATTCTCTTTGCCAAAATCGCATTATTAGGCGAAAGTAAGTTACAATTCAGTACCCTATCCTAAAGCTTGCTGTTAGGAGGGAATCTGCAGCTTGCAGTGAAAGCGCTTCCAGAGGGTAGTCTAACGAGGGCAAACATTTGATGGTAACAGCTTCCCTGCGGGAGATACTCTCTTTGCCAAAATCGCATTATTAGGTGAAAGTAAGTTACAATTCAGTACCCTATCCTAAAGCTTGCTGTTAGGAGGGAATCTGCAGCTTGCAGTGAAAGCGCTTCCAGAGGGGAGTCTAATGAGGGCAAACATTTGATGGTAGCAGCTTCCCTGCGGGAGATACTCTCTTTGTCAAAATCGCATTATTAGGCGAAAGTAAGTTCCAATTCAGTACCCTATCCTAAAGCTTGCTGTTAGGAGGGAATCTGCAGCTTGCAGTGAAAGCGCTTCCAGAGGAGAGTGTAACGAGGGCAAAGATTTGATGGTAACAACTTCCCTGCGGGAGATACTCTCTTTGCCAAAATCGCATTATTATGCGAAAGTAAGTTACAATTCAGTACCCTATCCTAAAGCTTGCTGTTAGGAGGGAATCTGCAGCTTGCAGTGAAAGCGCTTCCAGAGGGGAGTCTAACGAGGGCAAACATTTGATGGTAACAGCTTCCCTGCGGGAGATACTCTCTTTGCCAAAATCGCATTATTAACCGCAGTTTAGTTACAATTCAGTACACTGTCCTACAGACTGCTATTAGGAGGGAATCTGCAGCTTGCAGTGAAAGCGCTTCCAGAGGGGAGTCTAATGAGGGCAAATATTTGATGGTAGCAGTTTCTCAGCGTGAGATTGTCTCTTTGCCAAAATCGCATTATTAGGCGAAAGTAAGTTACAATTCAGTACCCTATCCTAAAGCTTGCTGTTAGGAGGGAATCTGCAGCTTGCAGTGAAAGCGCTTCCAGAGGGGAGTCTAATGAGGGCAAACATTTGATGGTAGCAGCTTCCCTGCGGGATATACTCTCTTTGCCAAAATCGCATTATTAGGTGAAAGTAAGTTACAATTCAGTACCCTATCCTACAGCTTGCTGTTAGGAGGGAATCTGCAGCCTGCAGTGAAAGCGCTTCCAGAGGAGAGTCTAATGAAGGCAAATATTTGATGGTAGCAGCTTCCCTGCGGGAGATAGTCTCTTTGCCAAAATCGCATTATTAGGCTAAAGTAAGTTACATTTCAGTACCCTATCCTAAAGCTTGCTGTTAGGAGGGAATCTGCAGCTTGCAGTGAAAGCGCTTCCAGAGGGGAGTCTAATGAGGGCAAATATTTGATGGTAGCAGCTTCCCTGCGGGAGATATTCTCTTTGCCATAATCGCCTTATAAGCCGCAGTTAAGATACAATTCAGTACCCTATCCTAAAGCTTGCTGTTAGGAGGGAATCTGCAGCTTGCAGTGAAAGCGCTTCCAGAGGGGAGTCTAAGGAGGGCAAACATTTGATGGTAGCAGCTTCCCTGCGGGAGATATTCCCTTTGCCATAATCGCCTTATTAGCCGCAGTTAAGCTACAATTCAGTACCCTATCCTAAAGCTTGCTGTTAGGAGGGAATCTGGAGCTTGCAGTGAAAGCGCTTCCAGAGGGGAGTCTAACGAGGGCAAACATTTGATGGTAGCAGCTTCCCTGCGGGAGATACTCTCTTTGCCAAAATCGCATTATTAGGCGAAAGTAAGTTACAATTCAGTACCCTATCCTAAAGCTTGCTGTTAGGAGGGAATCTGCAGCTTGCAGTGAAAGCGCTTCCAGAGGGTAGTCTAACGAGGGCAAACATTTGATGGTAACAGCTTCCCTGCGGGAGATACTCTCTTTGCCAAAATCGCATTATTAGCCGCAGTTAAGTTACAATTCAGTACCCTATCCTAAAGCTTGCTGTTAGGAGGGAATCTGCAGCTTGCAGTGAAAGCGCTTCCAGAGGGGAGTCTAATGAGGGCAAGCATTTGATGGTAGCAGCTTCCCTGCGGGAGATATTCTCTTTGCCATAATCGCATTATTAGCCGCAGTTAAGTTACAATTCAGTACCCTAACCTACAGATTGCTATTAGGAGGGAATCTGCAGCTTGCAGTGAAAGCGCTTCCAGAGGGGAGTCTAATGAGGGCAAGCATTTGATGGTAGCAGCTTCCCTGCGGGAGATATTCTCTTTGCCAAAATCGCATTATTAGCCGCAGTTAAGTTACAATTCAGTACCCTAACCTACAGATTGCTATTAGGAGGGAATCTGCAGCTTGCAGTGAAAGCGCTTCCAGAGGGGAGTCTAATGAGGGGAAACATTTGATGGTAGCAGCTTCCCTGCGGGTGATTCTCTCTTTGACAAAATCGCCTTATTAGGCGAAAGTAAGTTACAATTCAGTACCCTATCCTAAATCTTGCTGTTAGGAGGGAATCTGCAGCTTGGAGTGAAAGCGCTTCCAGAGGGGAGTCTAAGGAGGGCAAACATTTGATGGTAGCAGCTTCCCTGCGGGAGATACTCTCTTTGCCAAAATCGCATTATTAGGCGAAAGTAAGTTACAATTCAGTACACTATCCTAAAGCTTGCTGTTAGGAGGGAATCTGCAGCTTGCAGTCAAAGCGCTTCCAGAGGGGAGTCTAACGAGGGCAAACATTTGATGGTAGCAGCTTCCCTGCGGGAGATACTCTCTTTGCAAAATCGCACTATTAGGCGAAAGTAAGTTACAATTCAGTACCCTATCCTAAAGCTTGCTGTTAGGAGGGAATCTGCAGCTTGCAGTGAAAGCGCTTCCAGAGGGGAGTCTAATGAGGGCAAACATTTGATGGTAGCAGCTTCCCTGCGGGAGATACTCTCTTTGCCAAAATCGCCTTATTAGGCGAAAGTAAGTTACAATTCAGTACCCTATCCTAAAGCTTGCTGTTAGGAGGGAATCTGCAGCTTGCAGTGAAAGCGCTTCCAGAGGGGAGTCTAATGAGGGCAAACATTTGATGGTAGCAGCTTCCCTGCGGGAGATATTCTCTTTGCCAAAATCGCCTTATTAGCCGCAGTTAAGTTACAATTCAGTACCCTATCCTAAAGCTTGCTGTTAGGAGGGAATCTGCAGCTTGCAGTGAAAGCGCTTCCAGAGGGGAGTATAACGAGGGCAAACATTTGATGGTAGCAGCTTCCCTGCGGGAAATACTCTCTTTGCCAAAATCGCATTATTAGGCGAAAGTAAGTTACAATTCAGTACCCTATCCTAAAGCTTGCTGTTAGGAGGGAATCTGCAGCTTGCAGTGAAAGCGCTTCCAGAGGGTAGTCTAACGAGGGCAAACATTTGATGGTAACAGCTTCCCTGCGGGAGATACTCTCTTTTCCAAAATCGCCTTATTAGGCGAAAGTAAGTTACAATTCAGTACCCTATCCTAAAGCTTGCTGTTAGGAGGGAATCTGCAGCTTGCAGTGAAAGCACTTCCAGAGGGGAGTCTAATGAGGGCAAACATTTGATGGTAGCAGCTTCCCTGCGGGAGATAGTCTCTTTGCCAAAATCGCATTATTAGGCGAAAGTAAGTTACAATTCAGTACCCTATCCTAAAGCTTGCTGTTAGGAGGGAATCTGCAGCTTGCAGTGAAAGAGCTTCCAGAGGAGAGTCTAACGAGGGCAAACATTTGATGGTAGCAGCTTCCCTGCGGGAGATACTCTCTTTGCCAAAATCGCATTATTAGGCGAAAGTAAGTTACAATTCAGTACCCTATCCTAAAGCTTGCTGTTAGGAGGGAATCTGCAGCTTGCAGTGAAAGCGCTTCCAGAGGGGAGTCTAACGAGGGCAAACATTTGATGGTAACAGCTTCCCTGCGGGAGATACTCTCTTTGCCAAAATCGCATTATTATCCGAAAGTAAGTTCCAATTCAGTACCCTATCCTAAAGCTTGCTGTTAGGAGGGAATCTGCAGCTTGCAGTGAAAGCGATTCTAGAGGGGAGTGTAATGAGGGCAAACATTTGATGGTAGCAGCTTCCCTGCGGGAGATATTCTCTTTGCCATAATCGCCTTATTAGCCGCAGTTAAGATACAATTCAGTACCCTATCCTAAAGCTTGCTGTTAGGAGGGAATCTGCAGCTTGCAGTGAAAGCGCTTCCAGAGGGGAGTCTAACGAGGGCAAACATTTGATGGTAGCAGCTTCCCTGCGGGAGATACTCTCTTTGCCAAAATCGCATTATTAGGCGAAAGTAAGTTACAATTCAGTACCCTATCCTAAAGCTTGCTGTTAGGAGGGAATCTGCAGCTTGCAGTGAAAGCGCTTCCAGAGGGGAGTCTAATGAGGGCAAACATTTGATGGTAGCAGCTTCCCTGCGGGAGATACTCTCTTTGTCAAAATCGCATTATTAGGCGAAAGTAAGTTCCAATTCAGTACCCTATCCTAAAGCTTGCTGTTAGGAGGGAATCTGCAGCTTGCAGTGAAAGCGCTTCCAGAGGAGAGTGTAACGAGGGCAAAGATTTGATGGTAACAGCTTCACTGCGGGAGATACTCTCTTTGCCAAAATCGCATTATAATGCGAAAGTAAGTTACAATTCAGTACCCTATCCTAAAGCTTGCTGTTAGGAGGGAATCTGCAGCTTGCAGTGAAAGCGCTTCCAGAGGGGAGTCTAACGAGGGCAAACATTTGATGGTAACAGCTTCCCTGCGGGAGATACTCTCTTTGCCAAAATCGCATTATTAACCGCAGTTTAGTTACAATTCAGTACACTGTCCTACAGACTGCTATTAGGAGGGAATCTGCAGCTTGCAGTGAAAGCGCTTCCAGAGGGGAGTCTAATGAGGGCAAATATTTGATGGTAGCAGTTTCTCAGCGTGAGATTTTCTCTTTGCCAAAATCGCATTATTAGGCGAAAGTAAGTTACAATTCAGTACCATATCCTAAAGCTTGCTGTTAGGAGGGAATCTGCAGCTTGCAGTGAAAGCGCTTCCAGAGGGGAGTCTAATGAGGGCAAACATTTGATGGTAGCAGCTTCCCTGCGGGATATACTCTCTTTGCCAAAATCGCATTATTAGGTGAAAGTAAGTTACAATTCAGTACCCTATCCTAAAGCTTGCTGTTAGGAGGGAATCTGCAGCCTGCAGTGAAAGCGCTTCCAGAGGAGAGTCTAATGAAGGCAAATATTTGATGGTAGCAGCTTCCCTGCGGGAGATAGTCTCTTTGCCAAAATCGCATTATTAGGCTAAAGTAAGTTACATTTCAGTACCCTATCCTAAAGCTTGCTGTTAGGAGGGAATCTGCAGCTTGCAGTGAAAGCGCTTCCAGAGGGGATTCTAAGGAGGGCAAGCATTAGATGGTAGCAGCTTCCCTGCGGGAGATATTCTCTTTGCCAAAATCGCCTTATTAGCCGCAGTTAAGGTACAATTCAGTACACTGTACTACAGATTGCTATTAGGAGGGAATCTGCAGCTTGCAGTGAAAGCGCTTCCAGAGGGGAGTCTAATTAGGGCAAATATTTGATGGTAGCAGCTTCCCTGCGGGAGATACTCTCTTTGCCAAAATCGCATTATTAGGCGAAAGTAAGTTACAATTCAGTACCCTATCCTAAAGCTTGCTGTTAGGAGGGAATCTGCAGCTTGCAGTGAAAGCGCTTCCAGAGGGGAGTCTAATGAGGGCAAACATTTGATGGTAGCAGCTTCCCTGCGGGAGATACTCTCTTTTCCAAAATCGCATTATTAGGCGAAAGTAAGTTACAATTCAGTACCCTATCCTAAAGCTTGCTGTTAGGAGGGAATCTGCAGCTTGCAGTGAAAGCGCTTCCAGAGGGGAGTCTAATGAGGGCAAACATTTGATGGTATCAGCTTCCCTGCGGGAGATACTCTCTTTGCCAAAATCGCATTATTAGGCGAAAGTAAGTTACAATTCAGTACCCTATCCTAAAGCTTGCTGTTAGGAGGGAATCTGCAGCTTGCAGTGAAAGCGCTTCCAGAGGGGAGTATAATGAGGGCAAATATTTGATGGTAGCAGCTTCCCTGCGGGAGATATTCTCTTTGCCATAATCGCCTTATAAGCCGCAGTTAAGATACAATTCAGTACCCTATCCTAAAGCTTGCTGTTAGGAGGGAATCTGCAGCTTGCAGTGAAAGCGCTTCCAGAGGGGAGTCTAAGGAGGGCAAACATTTGATGGTAGCAGCTTCCCTGCGGGAGATATTCCCTTTGCCATAATCGCCTTATTAGCCGCAGTTAAGCTACAATTCAGTACCCTATCCTAAAGCTTGCTGTTAGGAGGGAATCTGGAGCTTGCAGTGAAAGCGCTTCCAGAGGGGAGTCTAACGAGGGCAAACATTTGATGGTAGCAGCTTCCCTGCGGGAGATACTCTCTTTGCCAAAATCGCATTATTAGGCGTAAGTAAGTTACAATTCAGTACCCTATCCTAAAGCTTGCTGTTAGGAGGGAATCTGCAGCTTGCAGTGAAAGCGCTTCCAGAGGGTAGTCTAACGAGGGCAAACATTTGATGGTAACAGCTTCCCTGCGGGAGATACTCTCTTTGCCAAAATCGCATTATTAGCCGCAGTTAAGTTACAATTCAGTACCCTATCCTAAAGCTTGCTGTTAGGAGGGAATCTGCAGCTTGAAGTGAATGCGCTTCCAGAGGGTAGTCTAACGAGGGCAAACATTTGATGGTAACAGCTTCCCTGCGGGAGATACTCTCTTTGCCAAAATCGCCTTATTATCCGAAAGTAAGATACAATTCAGTACCCTATCCTAAAGCTTGCTGTTAGGAGGGAATCTGCAGCTTGCAGTGAAAGCGCTTCCAGAGGAGAGTCTAACGAGGGCAAACATTTGATGGTAACAGCTTCCCTGCGGGAGATACTCTCTTTGCCAAAATCGCATTATTAGGCGAAAGTAAGTTCCAATTCAGTACCCTATCCTAAAGCTTGCTGTTAGGAGGGAATCTGCAGCTTGCAGTGAAAGCGCTTCTAGAGGGGAGTCTAATGAGGGCAAACATTTGATGGTAGCAGCTTCCCTGCGGGAGATACTCTCTTTGCCAAAATCGCATTATTAGGCGAAAGTAAGTTACAATTCAGTACCCTATCCTAAAGCTTGCTGTTAGGAGGGAATCTGCAGCTTGCAGTGAAAGCACTTCCAGAGGGGAGTCTAATGAGGGCAAACATTTGATGGTAGCAGCTTCCCTGCGGGAGATAGTCTTTTTGCCAAAATCGCATTATTAGGCGAAAGTAAGTTACAATTAAGTACCCTATCCTAAAGCTTGCTGTTAGGAGGGAATCTGCAGCTTGCAGTGAAAGCGCTTCCAGAGGGGAGTCTAAGGAGGGCAAACATTTGATGGTAGCAGCTTCCCTGCGGGAGATATTCTCTTTGCCATAATCGCCTTATTAGCCGCAGTTAAGCTACAATTCAGTACCCTATCCTAAAGCTTGCTGTTAGGAGGGAATCTGCAGCTTGCAGTGAAAGCGCTTCCAGAGGGGAGTCTAACGAGGGCAAACATTTGATGGTAGCAGCTTCCCTGCGGGAGATACTCTCTTTGCCAAAATCGCATTATTAGGCGAAAATAAGTTACAATTCAGTACACTATCCTAAAGCTTGCTGTTAGGAGGGAATCTGCAGCTTGCAGTGAAAGCGCTTCCAGAGGGTAGTCTAACGAGGGCAAACATTTGATGGTAACAGCTTCCCTGCGGGAGATACTCTCTTTGCCAAAATCGCATTATTAGGCGAAAGTAAGTTACAATTCAGTACCCTATCCTAAAGCTTGCTGTTAGGAGGGAATCTGCAGCTTGAAGTGAATGCGCTTCCAGAGGGTAGTCTAACGAGGGCAAACATTTGATGGTAACAGCTTCCCTGCGGGAGATACTCTCTTTGCCAAAATCGCCTTATTATCTGAAAGTAAGTTACAATTCAGTACCCTATCCTAAAGCTTGCTGTTAGGAGGGAATCTGCAGCTTGCAGTGAAAGCGCTTCCAGAGGAGAGTCTAACGAGGGCAAACATTTGATGGTAACAGCTTCCCTGCGGGAGATACTCTCTTTGCCAAAATCGCATTATTAGGCGAAAGTAAGTTACAATTCAGTACCCTATCCTAAAGCTTGCTGTTAGGAGGGAATCTGCAGCTTGCAGTGAAAGCGCTTCCAGAGGGGAGTCTAATGAGGGCAAGCATTTGATGGTAACAGCTTCCCTGCGGGAGATACTCTCTTTGCCAAAATCGCATTATTAGCCGCAGTTAAGTTACAATTCAGTACCCTATCCTACAGATTGCTCTTAGGAGGGAATCTGCAGCTTGCAGTGAAAGCGCTTCCAGAGGGGAGTCTAATGACGGCAAATATTTGATGGTAGCAGCTTCCCTGCGGGAGATACTCTCTTTGCCAAAATCGCATTATTAGGCGAAAGTAAGTTACAATTCAGTACCTTATCCTAAAGCTTGCTGTTAGGAGGGAATCTGCAGCTTGCAGTGAAAGCGCTTCTAGAGGGGAGTCTAATGAGGGCAAACATTCGATGGTAGCAGCTTCCCTGCGGGAGATACTCTCTTTGCCAAAATCGCATTATTAGGCGAAAGTAAGTTACAATTCAGTACCCTATCCTAAAGCTTGCTGTTAGGAGGGAATCTGCAGCTTGCAGTGAAAGCACTTCCAGAGGGGAGTCTAATGAGGGCAAACATTTGATGGTAGCAGCTTCCCTGCGGGAGATACTCTCTTTGCCAAAATCGCATTATTAGGCGAAAGTAAGTTACAATTAAGTACCCTATCCTAAAGCTTGCTGTTAGGAGGGAATCTGCAGCTTGCAGTGAAAGCGCTTCCAGAGGGGAGTCTAAGGAGGGCAAACATTTGATGGTAGCAGCTTCCCTGCGGGAGATACTCTCTTTTCCATAATCGCATTATTAGGCGAAAGTAAGTTACAATTCAGTACCCTATCCTAAAGCTTGCTGTTAGGAGGGAATCTGCAGCTTGCAGTGAAAGCGCTTCCAGAGGGGAGTCTAATGAGGGCAAACATTTGATGGTAGCAGCTTCCCTGCGGGAGATATTCTCTTTGCCATAATCGCCTTATTAGCCGCAGTTAAGCTACAATTCATTACCCTATCCTAAAGCTTGCTGTTAGGAGGGAATCTGCAGCTTGCAGTGAAAGCGCTTCCAGAGGGTAGTCTAACGAGGGCAAACATTTGATGGTAGCAGCTTCCCTGCGGGAGATACTCTCTTTGCCAAAATCGCATTATTAGGCGAAAGTAAGTTACAATTCAGTACCCTATCCTAAAGCTTGCTGTTAGGAGGGAATCTGCAGCTTGCAGTGAAAGCGCTTCCAGAGGGGAGTCTAATGAGGGCAAACATTTGATGGTAGCAGCTTCCCTGCGGGAGATATTCTCTTTGCCAAAATCGCATTATTAGGCTAAAGTAAGTTCCAATTCAGTACCCTATCCTAAAGCTTGCTGTTAGGAGGGAATCTGCAGCTTGCAGTGAAAGCGCTTCCAGAGGAGAGTGTAACGAGGGCAAACATTTGATGGTAACAGCTTCCCTGCGGGAGATACTCTCTTTGCCAAAATCGCATTATTATGCGAAAGTAAGTTACAATTCAGTACCCTATCCTAAAGCTTGCTGTTAGGAGGGAATCTGCAGCTTGCAGTGAAAGCGCTTCCAGAGGGGAGTCTAATGAGGGCAAACATTTGATGGTAGCAGCTTCCCTGCGGGATATACTCTCTTTGTCAAAATCGCATTATTAGGCTAAAGTAAGTTCCAATTCAGTACCCTATCCTAAAGCTTGCTGTTAGGAGGGAATCTGCAGCTTGCAGTGAAAGCGCTTCCAGAGGAGAGTGTAACGAGGGCAAACATTTGATGGTAACAGCTTCCCTGCGGGAGATACTCTCTTTGCCAAAATCGCATTATTATGCGAAAGTAAGTTACAATTCAGTACCCTATCCTAAAGCTTGCTGTTAGGAGGGAATCTGCAGCTTGCAGTGAAAGCGCTTCCAGAGGGGAGTCTAATGAGGGCAAACATTTGATGGTAGCAGCTTCCCTGCGGGATATACTCTCTTTGCCAAAATCGCATTATTAGGTGAAAGTAAGTTACAATTCAGTACCCTATCCTACAGCTTGCTGTTAGGAGGGAATCTGCAGCCTGCAGTGAAAGCGCTTCCAGAGGAGAGTCTAATGAAGGCAAATATTTGATGGTAGCAGCTTCCCTGCGGGAGATAGTCTCTTTGCCAAAATCGCATTATTAGGCTAAAGTAAGTTACATTTCAGTACCCTATCCTAAAGCTTGCTGTTAGGAGGGAATCTGCAGCTTGCAGTGAAAGCGCTTCCAGAGGGGAGTTTAAGAAGGGCAAGCATTAGATGGTAGCAGCTTCCCTGCGGGAGATATTCTCTTTGCCAAAATCGCCTTATTAGCCGCAGTTAAGGTACAATTCAGTACACTGTACTACAGATTGCTATTAGGAGGGAATCTGCAGCTTGCAGTGAAAGCGCTTCCAGAGGGGAGTCTAATTAGGGCAAATATTTGATGGTAGCAGCTTCCCTGCGGGAGATACTCTCTTTGCCAAAATCGCATTATTAGGCGAAAGTAAGTTACAATTCAGTACCCTATCCTAAAGCTTGCTGTTAGGAGGGAATCTGCAGCTTGCAGTGAAAGCGCTTCCAGAGGGGAGTCTAATGAGGGCAAACATTTGATGGTAGCAGCTTCCCTGCGGGAGATACTCTCTTTTCCAAAATCGCATTATTAGGCGAAAGTAAGTTACAATTCAGTACCCTATCCTAAAGCTTGCTGTTAGGAGGGAATCTGCAGCTTGCAGTGAAAGCGCTTCCAGAGGGGAGTCTAATGAGGGCAAACATTTGATGGTAGCAGCTTCCCTGCGGGAGATACTCTCTTTGCCAAAATCGCATTATTAGGCGAAAGTAAGTTACAATTCAGTACCCTATCCTAAAGCTTGCTGTTAGGAGGGAATCTGCAGCTTGCAGTGAAAGCGCTTCCAGAGGGGAGTCTAATGAGGGCAAATATTTGATGGTAGCAGCTTCCCTGCGGGAGATATTCTCTTTGCCATAATCGCCTTATAAGCCTCAGTTAAGATACAATTCAGTACCCTATCCTAAAGCTTGCTGTTAGGAGGGAATCTGCAGCTTGCAGTGAAAGCGCTTCCAGAGGGGAGTCTAAGGAGGGCAAACATTTGATGGTAGCAGCTTCCCTGCGGGAGATATTCCCTTTGCCATAATCGCCTTATTAGCCGCAGTTAAGCTACAATTCAGTACCCTATCCTAAAGCTTGCTGTTAGGAGGGAATCTGGAGCTTGCAGTGAAAGCGCTTCCAGAGGGGAGTCTAACGAGGGCAAACATTTGATGGTAGCAGCTTCCCTGCGGGAGATACTCTCTTTGCCAAAATCGCATTATTAGGCGAAAGTAAGTTACAATTCAGTACCCTATCCTAAAGCTTGCTGTTAGGAGGGAATCTGCAGCTTGCAGTGAAAGCGCTTCCAGAGGGTAGTCTAACGAGGGCAAACATTTGATGGTAACAGCTTCCCTGCGGGAGATACTCTCTTTGCCAAAATCGCATTATTAGCCGCAGTTAAGTTACAATTCAGTACCCTATCCTAAAGCTTGCTGTTAGGAGGGAATCTGCAGCTTGAAGTGAATGCGCTTCCAGAGGGTAGTCTAACGAGGGCAAACATTTGATGGTAACAGCTTCCCTGCGGGAGATACTCTCTTTGCCAAAATCGCCTTATTATCCGAAAGTAAGTTACAATTCAGTACCCTATCCTAAAGCTTGCTGTTAGGAGGGAATCTGCAGCTTGCAGTGAAAGCGCTTCCAGAGGGGAGTCTAAGGAGGGCAAACATTTGATGGTAGCAGCTTCCCTGCGGGAGATATTCTCTTTGACATAATCGCCTTATTAGCCGCAGTTAAGCTACAATTCAGTACCCTATCCTAAAGCTTGCTGTTAGGAGGGAATCTGCAGCTTGCAGTGAAAGCGCTTCCAGAGGGGAGTCTAACGAGGGCAAACATTTGATGGTAGCAGCTTCCCTGCGGGAGATACTCTCTTTGCCAAAATCTCATTATTATGCGAAAGTAAGTTACAATTCAGTACACTATCCTAAAGCTTGCTGTTAGGAGGGAATCTGCAGCTTGCAGTGAAAGCGCTTCCAGAGGGTAGTCTAACGAGGGCAAACATTTGATGGTAACAGCTTCCCTGCGGGAGATACTCTCTTTGCCAAAATCGCATTATTAGGCGAAAGTAAGTTACAATTCAGTACCCTATCCTAAAGCTTGCTGTTAGGAGGGAATCTGCAGCTTGAAGTGAATGCGCTTCCAGAGGGTAGTCTAACGAGGGCAAACATTTGATGGTAACAGCTTCCCTGTGGGAGATACTCTCTTTGCCAAAATCGCCTTATTATCTGAAAGTAAGATACAATTCAGTACCCTATCCTAAAGCTTGCTGTTAGGAGGGAATCTGCAGCTTGCAGTGAAAGCGCTTCCAGAGGAGAGTCTAACGAGGGCAAACATTTGATGGTAACAGCTTCCCTGCGGGAGATACTCTCTTTGCCAAAATCGCATTATTAGCCGCAGTTTAGTTACTATTCAGTACACTGTCCTACAGACTGCTATTAGGAGGGAATCTGCAGCTTGCAGTGAAAGCGCTTCCAGAGGGGAGTCTAATGAGGGCAAATATTTGATGGTAGCAGTTTCTCAGCGTGAGATTCTCTCTTTGCCAAAATCGCATTATTAGGCGAAAGTAAGTTACAATTCAGTACCCTATCCTAAAGCTTGCTGTTAGGAGGGAATCTGCAGCTTGCAGTGAAAGCGCTTCCAGAGGGGAGTCTAATGAGGGCAAACATTTGATGGTATCAGCTTCCCTGCGGGATATACTCTCTTTGCCAAAACCGCATTATTAGGCGAAAGTAAGTTACAATTCAGTACCCTATCCTACAGCTTGCTGTTAGGAGGGAATCTGCAGCCTGCAGTGAAAGCGCATCCAGAGGAGAGTCTAATGAAGGCAAATATTTGATGGTAGCAGCTTCCCTGCGGGAGATAGTCTCTTTGCCAAAATCGCATTATTAGGCTAAAGTAAGTTACATTTCAGTACCCTATCCTAAAGCTTGCTGTTAGGAGGGAATCTGCAGCTTGCAGTGAAAGCGCTTCCAGAGGGGAGTCTAATGAGGGCAAGCATTTGATGGTAGCAGCTTCCCTGCGGGAGATAGTCTCTTTGCCAAAATCGCATTATTAGGCGAAAGTAAGTTACAATTCAGTACTCTATCCTAAAGCTTGCTGTTAGGAGGGAATCTGCAGCTTGCAGTGAAAGCGTTTCCAGAGTGGAGTCTAATGAGGGCAAATATTTGATGGTAGCAGCTTCCCTGCGGGAGATACTCTCTTTGCCAAAATCGCATTATTAGCCGCAGTTTAGTTACAATTCAGTACACTGTCCTACAGACTGCTATTAGGAGGGAATCTGCAGCTTGCAGTGAAAGCGCTTCCAGAGGGGAGTCTTATGAGAGCAAACATTTGATGTTAGCAGCTTCCCTGCGGGTGATACTCTCTTTGCCAAAATCGCATTATTAGGCGAAAGTAAGTTACAATTCAATACCCTATCCTAAAGCTTGCTGTTAGGAGGGAATCTGCAGCTTGCAGTGAAAGCGCTTCCAGAGGGGAGTCTAATGAGGGCAAACATTTGATGGTAGCAGCTTCCCTGCGGGAGATAGTCTCTTTGCCAAAATCGCATTATTAGGCGAAAGGAAGTTACAATTCAGTACCCTATCCTAAAGCTTGCTGTTAGGAGGGAATCTGCAGCTTGCAGTGAAAGCGCTTCCAGAGGGGAGTCTAATGAGGGCAAACATTTGATGGTAGCAGCTTCCCTGCGGGAGATAGTCTCTTTGCCAAAATCGCATTATTAGCCGCAGTTAAGTTACAATTCAGTACACTTTCCTACAGATTGCTATTAGGAGGGAATCTGCAGCTTGCAGTGAAAGCGCTTCCAGAGGGGAGTCTAATGAGAGCAAACATTTGATGTTAGCAGCTTCCCTGCGGGAGATACTCTCTTTGCCAAAATCGCATTATTATGCGAAAGTAAGTTACAATTCAGTACCCTATCCTAAAGCTTGCTGTTAGGAGGGAATCTGCAGCTTGCAGTGAAAGCGCTTCCAGAGGGGAGTCTAATGAGGGCAAACATTTGATGGTAGCAGCTTCCCTGCGGGAGATATTCTCTTTGCCATAATCGCCTTATTAGCCGCAGTTAAGCTACAATTCAGTACCCTATCCTAAAGCTTGCTGTTAGGAGGGAATCTGCAGCTTGCAGTGAAAGCGCTTCCAGAGGGGAGTCTAATGAGGGCAAATATTTGATGGTAGCAGCTTCCCTGCGGGAGATATTCTCTTTGACAAAATCGCCTTATTAAGCGAAAGTAATTTACAATTCAGTACCCTATCCTAAAGCTTGCTGTTAGGAGGGAATCTGCAGCTTGCAGTGAAAGCGCTTCCAGAGGGGAGTCTAATGAGGGCAAACATTTGATGGTAGCAGCTTCCCTGCGGGAGATACTCTCTTTGCCAAAATCGCATTATTAGGCGAAAGTAAGTTACAATTCAGTACCCTATCCTAAAGCTTGCTGTTAGGAGGGAATCTGCAGCTTGCAGTGAAAGCGCTTCCAGAGGGGAGTCTAATGAGGGCAAACATTTGATGGTAGCAGCTTCCCTGCGGGAGATAGTCTCTTTGCCAAAATCGCATTATTAGGCGAAAGTAAGTTACAATTCAGTACCCTATCCTAAAGCTTGCTGTTAGGAGGGAATCTGCAGCTTGCAGTGAAAGCGCTTCCAGAGGGGAGTCTAATGAGGGCAAACATTTGATGGTAGCAGCTTCCCTGCGGGAGATAGTCTCTTTTCCAAAATCGCATTATTAGGCGAAAGTAAGTTACAATTCAGTACCCTATCCTAAAGCTTGCTGTTAGGAGGGAATCTGCAGCTTGCAGTGAAAGCGCTTCCAGAGTGGAGTCTAATGAGGGCAAATATTTGATGGTAGCAGCTTCCCTGCGGGAGATACTCTCTTTGCCAAAATCGCATTATTAGCCGCAGTTTAGTTACAATTCAGTACACTGTCCTACAGACTGCTATTAGGAGGGTATCTGCAGCTTGCAGTGAAAGCGCTTCCAAAGGAGAGTCTTATGAGAGGAAACATTTGATGTTAGCAGCTTCCCTGCGGGTGATACTCTCTTTGCCAAAATCGCATTATTAGGCGAAAGTAAGTTACAATTCAGTACCCTATCCTAAAGCTTGCTGTTAGGAGGGAATCTGCAGCTTGCAGTGAAAGCGCTTCCAGAGGGGAGTCTAATGAGGGCAAATATTTGATGGTAGCAGCTTCTCAGCGTGAGATTCTCTCTTTGCCAAAATCGCATTATTAGGCGAAAGTAAGTTACAATTCAGTACACTATCCTAAAGCTTGCTGTTAGGAGGGAATCTGCAGCTTGCAGTGAAAGCGCTTCCAGAGGGGAGTCTAAGGAGGGCAAACATTTGATGGTAGCAGCTTCCCTGCGGGAGATACTCTCTTTGCCAAAATCGCATTATTAGGCGAAAGTAAGTTACAATTCAGTACCCTATCCTAAAGCTTGCTGTTAGGAGGGAATCTGCAGCTTGCAGTGAAAGCGCTTCCAGAGGGGAGTCTAATGAGGGCAAACATTTGATGGTAGCAGCTTCCCTGCGGGAGATAGTCTCTTTGCCAAAATCGCATTATTAGGCGAAAGTAAGTTCCAATTCAGTACCCTATCCTAAAGCTTGCTGTTAGGAGGGAATCTGCAGCTTGCAGTGAAAGCACTTCCAGAGGGGAGTCTAATGAGGGCAAATATTTGATGGTAGCAGCTTCCCTGCGGGAGATACTCTCTTTGCCAAAATCGCATTATTAGCCGCTGTTTAGATACAATTCAGTACACTGTCCTACAGACTGCTATTAGGAGGGAATCTGCAGCTTGCAGTGAAAGCGCTTCCAGAGGGGAGTCTTATGAGATCAAACATTTGATGTTAGCAGCTTCCCTGCGGGTGATACTCTCTTTGCCAAAATCGCATTATTAGGCGAAAGTAAGTTACAATTCAGTACCCTATCCTAAAGCTTGCTGTTAGGAGGGAATATGCAGCTTGCAGTGAAAGCGCTTCCAGAGGGGAGTCTAATGAGGGCAAATTTTTGATGGTAGCAGCTTCTCAGCGTGAGATTCTCTCTTTGCCAAAATCGCATTATTAGGCGAAAGGAAGTTACAATTCAGTACCCTATCCTAAAGCTTGCTGTTAGGAGGGAATCTGCAGCTTGCAGTGAAAGCGCTTCCAGAGGGGAGTCTAATGAGGGCAAACATTTGATGGTAGCAGCTTCCCTGCGGGAGATATTCTCTTTGCCAAAATCGCCTTATTAGCCGCAGTTAAGTTACAATTCAGTACACTTTCCTACAGATTGCTATTAGGAGGGAATCTGCAGCTTGCAGTGAAAGCGCTTCCAGAGGGGAGTATAATGAGAGCAAACATTTGATGTTAGCAGCTTCCCTGCGGGTGATACTCTCTTTGCCAAAATCGCATTATTATGCGAAAGTAAGTTACAATTCAGTACCCTATCCTAAAGCTTGCTGTTAGGAGGGAATCTGCAGCTTGCAGTGAAAGCGCTTCCAGAGGGGAGTCTAAGGAGGGCAAATATTTGATGGTAGCAGCTTCCCTGCGGGAGATATTCTCTTTGCCATAATCGCCTTATTAGCCGCAGTTAAGCTACAATTCAGTACCCTATCCTAAAGCTTGCTGTTAGGAGGGAATCTGCAGCTTGCAGTGAAAGCGCTTCCAGAGGGGAGTCTAATGAGGGCAAATATTTGATGGTAGCAGCTTCTCAGCGTGAGATTCTCTCTTTGCCAAAATCGCATTATTAGGCGAAAGTAAGTTACAATTCAGTACCCTATCCTAAAGCTTGCTGTTAGGAGGGAATCTGCAGCTTGCAGTGAAAGCGCTTCCAGAGGGGAGTCTAAGGAGGGCAAACATTTGATGGTAGCAGCTTCCCTGCGGGAGATACTCTCTTTGCCAAAATCGCATTATTAGGCGAAAGTAAGTTACAATTCAGTACCCTATCCTAAAGCTTGCTGTTAGGAGGGAATCTGCAGCTTGCAGTGAAAGCGCTTCCAGAGGGGAGTCTAATGAGGGCAAACATTTGATGGTAGCAGCTTCCCTGCGGGAGATAGTCTCTTTGCCAAAATCGCATTATTAGGCGAAAGTAAGTTCCAATTCAGTACCCTATCCTAAAGCTTGCTGTTAGGAGGGAATCTGCAGCTTCCAGTGAAAGCGCTTCCAGAGGGGAGTCTAATGAGGGCAAGCATTTGATGGTAGCAGCTTCCCTGCGCGAGATAGTCACTTTTCCAAAATCGCATTATTAGGCGAAAGTAAGTTACAATTCAGTACCCTATCCTAAAGCTTGCTGTTAGGAGGGAATCTGCAGCTTGCAGTGAAAGCGCTTCCAGAGGGGAGTCTAATGAGGGCAAATATTTGATGGTAGCAGCTTCCCTGCGGGAGATACTCTCTTTGCCAAAATCGCATTTTTAGCCGCTGTTTAGATACAATTCAGTACACTGTCCTACAGACTGCTATTAGGAGGGAATCTGCAGCTTGCAGTGAAAGCGCTTCCAGAGGGGAGTCTTATGAGAGCAAACATTTGATGTTAGCAGCTTCCCTGCGGGTGATACTCTCTTTGCCAAAATCGCATTATTAGGCGAAAGTAAGTTACAATTCAGTACCCTATCCTAAAGCTTGCTGTTAGGAGGGAATATGCAGCTTGCAGTGAAAGCGCTTCCAGAGGGGAGTCTAATGAGGGCAAATTTTTGATGGTAGCAGCTTCTCAGCGTGAGATTCTCTCTTTGCCAAAATCGCATTATTAGGCGAAAGTAAGTTACAATTCAGTACCCTATCCTAAAGCTTGCTGTTAGGAGGGAATCTGCAGCTTGCAGTGAAAGCGCTTCCAGAGGGGAGTCTAATGAGGGCAAAGATTTGATGGTAGCAGCTTCCCTGCGGGAGATACTCTCTTTGCCAAAATCGCATTATTAGCCGCAGTTTAGTTACAATTCAGTACCCTATCCTAAAGCTTGCTGTTAGGAGGGAATCTGCAGCTTGCAGTGAAAGCGCTTCCAGAGGGGAGTCTAATGAGAGCAAACATTTGATGTTAACAGCTTCCCTGCGGGTGATACTCTCTTTGCCAAAATCGCATTATTAGGCAAAAGTAAGTTACAATTCAGTACCCTATCCTAAAGCTTGCTGTTAGGAGGGAATATGCAGCTTGCAGTGAAAGCGCTTCCAGAGGGGAGTCTAATGAGGGCATATATTTGATGGTAGCAGCTTCTCAGCGTGAGTCTCTCTTTGCCAAAATCGCATTATTAGGCGAAAGGAAGTTACAATTCAGTACCCTATCCTAAAGCTTGCTGTTAGGAGGGAATCTGCAGCTTGCAGTGAAAGCGCTTCCAGAGGGGAGTCTAATGAGGGCAAGCATTTGATGGTAGCAGCTTCCCTGCGGGAGATATTCTCTTTGCCATAATCGCCTTATTAGCCGCAGTTAAGATACAATTCAGTACCCTATCCTAAAACTTGCTGTTAGGAGGGAATCTGCAGCTTGCAGTGAAAGCACTTCCAGAGGGGAGTCTAATGAGGGCAAACATTTGATGGTAGCAGCTTCCCTGCGGGAGATACTCTCTTTGCCAAAATCGCATTATTAGGCGAAAGTAAGTTACAATTCAGTACCCTATCCTAAAGCTTGCTGTTAGGAGGGAATCTGCAGCTTGCAGTGAAAGCGCTTCCAGAGGGGAGTCTAATGAGGGCAAACATTTGATGTTAGCAGCTTCCCTGCAGGAGATACTGTCTTTGCCAAAATCGCATTATATAGGCTAAAGTAAGTTACAATTCAGTACCCTATCCTAAAGCTTGCTGTTAGGAGGGAATCTGCAGCTTGCAGTGAAAGCGCTTCCAGAGGGGAGTCTAATGAGGGCAAACATTTGATGGTAGCAGCTTCCCTGCGGGAGATACTCTCTTTGCCAAAATCGCATTATTAGCTGCAGTTAAGTTACAATTCAGTACCCTATCCTAAAGCTTGCTGTTAGGAGGAAATCTGCAGCTTGCAGTGAAAGCGCTTCCAGAGGGGAGTCTAAGGAGGGCAAACATTTGATGGTAGCAGCTTCCCTGCGGGAGATACTCTCTTTGCCAAAATCGCATTATTAGCCGCAGTTAAGATACAATTCAGTACCCTATCCTAAAGCTTGCTGTTAGGAGGGAATCTGCAGCTTGCAGTGAAAGCGCTTCCAGAGGGGAGTCTAATGAGGGCAAATATTTGATGGTAGCAGCTTCCCTGCGGGAGATACTCTCTTTGCCAAAATCGCATTATTAGGCGAAAGTAAGTTACAATTCAGTACCCTATCCTAAAGCTTGCTGTTAGGAGGGAATCTGCAGCTTGCAGTGAAAGCGCTTCCAGAGGGGAGTCTAATGAGGGCAAGCATTTGATGGTAGCAGCTTCCCTGCGGGAGATAGTCTCTTTGCCAAAATCGCATTATTAATCGAAAGTAAGTTACAATTCAGTACCCTATCCTAAAGCTTGCTGTTAGGAGGGAATCTGCAGCTTGCAGTGAAAGTGCTTCCAGAGTGGAGTCTAATGAGGGCAAATATTTGATGGTAGCAGCTTCCCTGCGGGAGATACTCTCTTTGCCAAAATCGCATTATTAGCCGCAGTTTAGTTACAATTCAGTACACTGTCCTACAGACTGCTATTAGGAGGGAATCTGCAGCTTGCAGTGAAAGCGCTTCCAGAGGGGAGTCTAATGAGAGCAAACATTTGATGTTAACAGCTTTCCTGCGGGTGATACTCTCTTTGCCAAAATCGCATTATTAGGCAAAAGTAAGTTACAATTCAGTACCCTATCCTAAAGCTTGCTGTTAGGAGGGAATATGCAGCTTGCAGTGAAAGCGCTTCCAGAGGGGAGTCTAATGAGGGCAAATATTTGATGGTAGCAGCTTCTCAGCGTGAGTCTCTCTTTGCCAAAATCGCATTATTAGGCGAAAGTAAGTTACAATTCAGTACCCTATCCTAAAGCTTGCTGTTAGGAGGGAATCTGTGGCTTCCAGTGAAAGCGCTTCCAGAGGGGAGTCTAATGAGGGCAAACATTTGATGGTAGCAGCTTCCCTGCGGGAGATACTCTCTTTGCCAAAATCGCCTTATTAGCCGCAGTTAAGTTACAATTCAGTACCCAATCCTAAAGCTTGCTGTTAGGAGGGAATCTGCAGCTTGCAGTGAAAGAGCTTCTAGAGGGGAGTCTAATGAGGGCAAACATTTGATGGTAGCAGCTTCCCTGCGGGAGATACTCTCTTTGCCAAAATCGCATTATTAGGCGAAAGTAAGTTACAATTCAGTACACTACCCTAAAGCTTGCTGTTAGGAGGGAATCTGCAGCTTGCAGTGAAAGCGCTTCCAGAGGGGAGTCTAACGAGGGCAAACATTTGATGGTAGCAGCTTCCCTGCGGTAGATACTCTCTTTGCCAAAATCTCATTATTAGGCGTAAGTAAGTTACAATTCAGTACCCTATCCTAAAGCTTGCTGTTAGGAGGGAATCTGCAGCTTGCAGTGAAAGCGCTTCCAGAGGGGAGTCTAATGAGGGCAAGCATTTGATGGTAGCAGCTTCCCTGCGGGAGATAGTCTCTTTTACAAAATCGCATTATTAGGCGAAAGTAAGTTACAATTCAGTACACTATCCTAAAGCTTGCTGTTAGGAGGGAATCTGCAGCTTGCAGTGAAAGCGCTTCCAGAGGGGAGTCTAATGAGGGCAAACATTTGATGGTAGCAGCTTCCCTGCGGGAGATAGTCTCTTTGCCAAAATCGCATTATTAGCCGCAGTTAAGTTAACAATTCAGTACCCTATCCTAAAGCTTGCTGTTAGGAAGGAATCTGCAGCTTGCAGTGAAAGCGCTTCCAGAGGGGAGTCTAATGAGGGCAAACATTTGATGGTAGCAGCTTCCCTGCGGGAGATACTCTCTTTGCCAAAATCGCCTTATTAGCCGCAGTTAAGTTACAATTCAGTACCCTATCCTAAAGCTTGCTGTTAGGAGGGAATCGGCAGCTTGCAGTGAAAGCGCTTCCAGAGGGGAGTCTAAGGAGGGCAAACATTTGATTGTAGCAGCTTCCCTGCGGGAGATACTCTTTTTGCCAAAATCGCATTATTAGGCGAAAGTAAGTTACAATTCAGTACCCTATCCTAAAGCTTGCTGTTAGGAGGAAATCTGCAGCTTGCAGTGAAAGCGCTTCCAGAGGGGAGTCTAATGAGGGCAAACATTTGATGGTAGCAGCTTCCCTGCGGGAGATACTCTCTTTGCCAAAATCGCATTATTAGCCGCAGTTAAGTTACAATTCAGTACCCTATCCTAAAGCTTGCTGTTAGGAGGGAATCTGCAGCTTGCAGTGAAAGCGCTTCCAGAGGGGAGTCTAATGAGGGCAAGCATTTGATGGTAGCAGCTTCCCTGCGGGAGATAGTCTCTTTGCCAAAATCGCATTATTAGGCGAAAGTAAGTTACAATTCAGTACCCTATCCTAAAGCTTGCTGTTAGGAGGGAATCTGCAGCTTGCAGTGAAAGCGCTTCCAGAGGGGAGTCTAATGAGGGCAAAGATTTGATGGTAGCAGCTTCCCTGTGGGAGATACTCTCTTTGCCAAAATCGCATTATTAGGCGAAAGTAAGTTACAATTCAGTACCCTATCCTAAAGCTTGCTGTTAGGAGGGAATCTGCAGCTTGCAGTGAAAGCGCTTCCAGAGGGGAGTCTAATGAGGGCAAACATTTGATGGTAGCAGCTTCCCTGCGGGAGATACTCTCTTTGCCAAAATCGCATTATTAGCCGCAGTTAAGATACAATTCAGTACCCTATCCTAAAGCTTGCTGTTAGGAGGGAATCTGCAGCTTGCAGTGAAAGCGCTTCCAGAGGGGAGTCTATTGAGGGCAAGCATTTGATGGTAGCAGTTTCCCTGCGGGAGATACTCTCTTTGCCAAAATCGCATTATTAGCCGCAGTTTAGTTACAATTCAGTACACTGTCCTACAGACTGCTATTAGGAGGGAATCTGCAGCTTGCAGTGAAAGCGCTTCCAGAGGAGAGTGTAACGAGGGCAAAGATTTGATGGTAACAGCTTCACTGCGGGAGATACTCTCTTTGCCAAAATCGCATTATAATGCGAAAGTAAGTTACAATTCAGTACCCTATCCTAAAGCTTGCTGTTAGGAGGGAATCTGCAGCTTGCAGTGAAAGCGCTTCCAGAGGGGAGTCTAATGAGGGCAAGCATTTGATGGTAGCAGCTTCCCTGCGGGAGATAGTCTCTTTTACAAAATCGCATTATTAGGCGAAAGTAAGTTACAATTCAGTACACTATCCTAAAGCTTGCTGTTAGGAGGGAATCTGCAGCTTGCAGTGAAAGCGCTTCCAGAGGGGAGTCTAATGAGGGCAAGCATTTGATGGTAGCAGCTTCCCTGCGGGAGATATTCTCTTTGCCAAAATCGCCTTATTAGCCGCAGTTAAGTTACAATTCAGTACACTATCCTAAAACTTGCTGTTAGGAGGGAATCTGCAGCTTGCAGTGAAAGCGCTTCCAGAGGGGAGTCTAATTAGGGCAAACATTTGATGGTAGCAGCTTCCCTGCGGGAGATACTCTCTTTGCCAAAATCGCATTATTAGGCGAAAGTAAGTTACAATTCAGTACCCTATCCTAAAGCTTGCTGTTAGGAGGGAATCTGCAGCTTGCAGTGAAAGCGCTTCCAGAGGGGAGTCTAATGAGGGCAAACATTTGATGTTAGCAGCTTCCCTGCAGGAGATACTGTCTTTGCCAAAATCGCATTATATAGGCTAAAGTAAGTTACAATTCAGTACCCTATCCTAAAGCTTGCTGTTAGGAGGGAATCTGCAGCTTGCAGTGAAAGCGCTTCCAGAGGGGAGTCTAATGAGGGCAAACATTTGATGGTAGCAGCTTCCCTGCGGGAGATACTCTCTTTGCTAAAATTGCCTTATTAGCCGCAGTTAAGTTACAATTCAGTACCCTATCCTAAAGCTTGCTGTTAGGAGGGAATCGGCAGCTTGCAGTGAAAGCGCTTCCAGAGGGGAGTCTAACGAGGGCAAACATTTGATGGTAGCAGCTTCCCTGCGGGAGATACTCTCTTTGCCAAATCGCATTATTAGGCGAAAGTAAGTTACAATTCAGTACCCTATCCTAAAGCTTGCTGTTAGGAGGGAATCTGCAGCTTGCAGTGAAAGCGCTTCCAGAGGGGAGTCTAATGAGGGCAAACATTTGATGGTAGCAGCTTCCCTGCGGGAGATACTCTCTTTGCCAAAATCGCATTATTAGGCGAAAGTAAGTTACAATTCAGTACCCTATCCTAAAGCTTGCTGTTAGGAGGGAATCTGCAGCTTACAGTGAAAGCGCTTCCAGAGGGGAGTCTAATGAGGGCAAACATTTGATGGTAGCAGCTTCCCTGCGGGAGACATTCTCTTTTCCAAAATCGCCTTATTAGCCGCAGTTAAGTTACAATTCAGTACCCTATCCTAAAACTTGCTGTTAGGAGGGAATCTGCAGCTTGCAGTGAAAGCGCTTCCAGAGGGGAGTCTAATGAGGGCAAACATTTGATGGTAGCAGCTTCCCTGCGGGAGATATTCTCTTTGCCATAATCGCCTTATTAGCCGTAGTTAAGCTACAATTCAGTACCCTATCCTAAAGCTTGCTGTTAGAAGGGAATCTGCAGCTTGCAGTGAAAGCGCTTCCAGAGGGTAGTCTAACGAGGGCAAACATTTGATGGTAGCAGCTTCCCTGCGGGAGATACTGTCTTTGACAAAATCGCATTATTAGGCGAAAGTAAGTTACAATTAGGTACCCTATCCTAAAGCTTGCTGTTAGGAGGGAATCTGCAGCTTGCAGTGAAAGCGCTTCCAGAGGGGAGTCTAATGAGGGCAAATACTTGATGGTAGCAGCTTCCCTGCGGGAGATACTCTCTTTGCCAAAATCGCATTATTAGGCGAAAGTAAGTTACAATTCAGTACCCTATCCTAAAGCTTGCTGTTAGGAGGGAATCTGCAGCTTGCAGTGAAAGCGCTTCCAGAGGGGAGTCTAATGAGGGCAAACATTTGATGGTAGCAGCTTCCCTGCGGGAGATACTCTCTTTGCCAAAATCGCATTATTAGGCGAAAGTAAGTTACAATTCAGTACCCTATCCTAAAGCTTGCTGTTAGGAGGGAATCTGCAGCTTGCAGTGAAAGCGCTTCCAGAGGGGAGTCTAACGAGGGCAAGCATTTGATGGTAGCAGCTTCCCTGCGGGAGATACTCTCTTTGCCAAAATCGCATTATTAGGCGAAAGTAAGTTACAATTCAGTACCTTATCCTAAAGCTTGCTGTTAGGAGGGAATCTGCAGCTTGCAGTGAAAGCGCTTCTAGAGGGGAGTCTAATGAGGGCAAACATTTGATGGTAGCAGCTTCCCTGCGGGAGATACTCTTTTTGCCAAAATCGCATTATTAGGCGAAAGTAAGTTACAATTCAGTACCCTATCCTAAAGCTTGCTGTTAGGAGGGAATCTGCAGCTTGCAGTGAAAGCACTTCCCAAGGGGAGTCTAATGAGGGCAAACATTTGATGGTAGCAGCTTCCCTGCGGGAGATAGTCTCTTTGCCTTAATCGCCTTATTAGCCGCAGTTAAGCTACAATTCAGTACCCTATCCTAAAGCTTGCTGTTAGGAGGGAATCTGCAGCTTGCAGTGAAAGCGCTTCCAGAGGGGAGTCTAATGAGGGCAAGCATTTGATGGTAGCAGCTTCCCTGCGGGAGATACTCTCTTTGCCAAAATCGCATTATTAGGCGAAAGTAAGTTACAATTCAGTACCCTTTCCTAAAGCTTGCTGTTAGGAGGGAATCTGCAGCTTGCAGTGAAAGCGCTTCCAGAGGGGAGTCTAATGAGGGCAAACATTTGATGGTAGCAGCTTCCCTGCGGGAGATATTCTCTTTGCCATAATCGCCTTATTAGCCGCAGTTAAGTTACTATTCAGTACCCTATCCTAAAGCTTGCTGTTAGGAGGGAATCTGCAGCTTGCAGTGAAAGCGCTTCCAGAGGGGAGTCTAATGAGGGCAAACATTTGATGGTAGCAGCTTCCCTGCGGGAGATAGTCTCTTTGCCAAAATCGCATTATTAGGCGAAAGTAAGTTACAATTCAGTACCCTATCCTAAAGCTTGCTGTTAGGAGGGAATCTGCAGCTTGCAGTGAAAGCGCTTCCAGAGGGGAGTCTAACGAGGGCAAGCATTTGATGGTAGCAGCTTCCCTGCGGGAGATAATCTCTTTGCCAAAATCGCATTATTAGGCGAAAGTAAGTTACAATTCAGTACCTTATCCTAAAGCTTGCTGTTAGGAGGGAATCTGCAGCTTGCAGTGAAAGCGCTTCCAGTGGGTAGTCTAACGAGGGCTAACATTTGATGGTAACAGCTTCCCTGCGGGAGATACTCTCTTTGCCAAAATCGCATTATTAGGCGAAAGTAAGTTACAATTCAGTACCCTATCCTAAAGCTTGCTGTTAGGAGGGAATCTGCAGCTTGCAGTGAAAGCGCTTCCAGACGGGAGTCTAATGAGGGCAAACATTTGATGGTAGCAGCTTCCCTGCGGGAGATAGTCTCTTTGCCAAAATCGCATTATTAGGCGAAAGTAAGTTACAATTCAGTACCCTTTCCTAAAGCTTGCTGTTAGGAGGGAATCTGCAGCTTGCAGTGAAAGCGCTTCCAGAGGGGAGTCTAATGAGGGCAAATATTTGATGGTAGCAGCTTCCCTGCGGGAGATATTCTCTTTGCCATAATCGCATTTTTAGCCGCAGTTAAGTTACAATTCAGTACACTATCCTAAAGCTTGCTGTTAGGAGGGAATCTGCAGCTTGCAGTGAAAGCGCTTCCAGAGGGGAGTCTAAGGAGGGCAAACATTTGATGGTAGCAGCTTCCCTGCGGGAGATACTCTCTTTGCCAAAATCGCATTATTAGGCGAAAGTAAGTTACAATTCAGTACCCTATCCTAAAGCTTGCTGTTAGGAGGGAATCTGCAGCTTGCAGTGAAAGCGCTTCCAGAGGGGAGTCTAATGAGGGCAAACATTTGATGGTAGCAGCTTCCCTGCGGGAGATATTCTCTTTGCCATAATCGCCTTATTAGCCGCAGTTAAGCTACAAATCAGTACCCTATGCTAAAGCTTGCTGTTAGGAGGGAATCTGCAGCTTGCAGTGAAAGCGCTTCCAGAGGGGAGTCTAATGAGGGCAAATACTTGATGGTAGCAGCTTCCCTGCGGGAGATATTCTCTTTGCCATAATCGCCTTTTTAGCCGCAGTTAAGTTACAATTCAGTACCCTATCCTAAAGCTTGCTGTTAGGAGGGAATCTGCAGCTTGCAGTGAAAGCGCTTCCAGAGGAGAGTCTAATGAGGGCAAACATTTGATGGTAGCAGCTTCCCTGCGGGAGATACTCTCTTTGCCAAAATCGCATTATTAGGCGCAAGTAAGTTACAATTCAGTACCCTATCCTAAAGCTTGCTGTTAGGAGGGAATCTGCAGCTTGCAGTGAAAGCGCTTCTAGAGGGGAGTCTAATGAGGGCAAACATTTGATGGTAGCAGCTTCCCTGCGGGAGATACTCTTTTTGCCAAAATCGCATTATTAGGCGAAAGTAAGATACAATTCAGTACCCTATCCTAAAGCTTGCTGTTAGGAGGGAATCTGCAGCTTGCAGTGAAAGCACTTCCAAAGGGGAGTCTAATGAGGGCAAACATTTGATGGTAGCAGCTTCCCTGCGGGAGATAGTCTCTTTGCCAAAATCGCCTTATTAGCCGCAGTTAAGCTACAATTCAGTACCCTATCCTAAAGCTTGCTGTTAGGAGGGAATCTGCAGCTTGCAGTGAAAGCGCTTCCAGAGGGGAGTCTAACGAGGGCAAGCATTTGATGGTAGCAGCTTCCCTGCGGGAGATACTCTCTTTGCCAAAATCGCATTATTAGGCGAAAGTAAGTTACAATTCAGTACCCTTTCCTAAAGCTTGCTGTTAGGAGGGAATCTGCAGCTTGCAGTGAAAGCGCTTCCAGAGGGGAGTCTAATGAGGGCAAATATTTGATGGTAGCAGCTTCCCTGCGGGAGATATTCTCTTTGCCAAAATCGCCTTTTTAGCCGCAGTTAAGTTACAATTCAGTACCCTATCCTAAAGCTTGCTGTTAGGAGGGAATCTGCAGCTTGCAGTGAAAGCGCTTCCAGAGGGGAGTCTAATGAGGGCAAACATTTGATGGTAGCAGCTTCCCTGCGGGAGATACTCTCTTTGCCAAAATCGCATTATTAGGCAAAAGTAAGTTACAATTCAGTACCCTATCCTAAAGCTTGCTGCTAGGAGGGAATCTGCAGCTTGCAGTGAAAGCGCTTCCAGAGGGGAGTCTAATGAGGGCAAACATTTGATGGTAGCAGCTTCCCTGCGGGAGATACTCTCTTTGCCAAAATCGCATTATTAGGCGAAAGTAAGTTACAATTCAGTACCCTATCCTAAAGCTTGCTGTTAGGAGGGAATCTACAGCTTGCAGTGAAAGCGCTTCCAGAGGGGAGTCTAATGAGGGCAAACATTTGATGGTAGCAGCTTCCCTGCGGGAGATAATCTCTTTGCCAAAATCGCATTATTAGGCGAAAGTAAGTTACAATTCAGTACCCTATCCTAAAGCTTGCTGTTAGGAGGGAATCTGCAGCTTGCAGTGAAAGCGCTTCCAGAGGGGAGTCTAATGAGGGCAAGCATTTGATGGTAGCAGCTTCCCTGCGGGAGATATTCTCTTTGCCAAAATCGCCTTATTAGCCGCAGTTAAGTTACAATTCAGTACACAGTCCTACAGCTTGCTGTTAGGAGGGAATCTGCAGCTTGCAGTGAAAGCGCTTCCAGAGGGGAGTCTAACGAGGGCAAACATTTGACGGTAGAAGCTTCCCTGCGGGAGATACTCTCTTTGCCAAAATCGCATTATTAGGCGAAAGTAAGTTACAATTCAGTACACTATCCTAAAGCTTGCTGTTAGGAGGGAATCTGCAGCTTGCAGTGAAAGCGCTTCCAGAGGGGAGTCTAATGAGGGCAAATATTTGATGGTAGCAGCTTCCCTGCGGTAGATATTCTCTTTGCCAAAATCGCCTTTTTAGCCGCAGTTAAGTTACAATTCAGTACCCTATCCTAAAGCTTGCTGTTAGGAGGGAATCTGCAGCTTGCAGTGAAAGCGCTTCCAGAGGAGAGTCTAATGAGGGCAAACATTTGATGGTAGCAGCTTCCCTGCGGGAGATACTCTCTTTGCCAAAATCGCATTATTAGGCGCAAGTAAGTTACAATTCAGTACCCTATCCTAAAGCTTGCTGTTAGGAGGGAATCTGCAGCTTGCAGTGAAAGCGCTTCTAGAGGGGAGTCTAATGAGGGCAAACATTTGATGGTAGCAGCTTCCCTGCGGGAGATACTCTTTTTGCCAAAATCGCATTATTAGGCGAAAGTAAGATACAATTCAGTACCCTATCCTAAAGCTTGCTGTTAGGAGGGAATCTGCAGCTTGCAGTGAAAGCACTTCCAAAGGGGAGTCTAATGAGGGCAAACATTTGATGGTAGCAGCTTCCCTGCGGGAGATAGTCTCTTTGCCAAAATCGCCTTATTAGCCGCAGTTAAGCTACAATTCAGTACCCTATCCTAAAGCTTGCTGTTAGGAGGGAATCTGCAGCTTGCAGTGAAAGCGCTTCCAGAGGGGAGTCTAACGAGGGCAAGCATTTGATGGTAGCAGCTTCCCTGCGGGAGATACTCTCTTTGCCAAAATCGCATTATTAGGCGAAAGTAAGTTACAATTCAGTACCCTTTCCTAAAGCTTGCTGTTAGGAGGGAATCTGCAGCTTGCAGTGAAAGCGCTTCCAGAGGGGAGTCTAATGAGGGCAAATATTTGATGGTAGCAGCTTCCCTGCGGGAGATATTCTCTTTGCCAAAATCGCCTTTTTAGCCGCAGTTAAGTTACAATTCAGTACCCTATCCTAAAGCTTGCTGTTAGGAGGGAATCTGCAGCTTGCAGTGAAAGCGCTTCCAGAGGGGAGTCTAATGAGGGCAAACATTTGATGGTAGCAGCTTCCCTGCGGGAGATACTCTCTTTGCCAAAATCGCATTATTAGGCAAAAGTAAGTTACAATTCAGTACCCTATCCTAAAGCTTGCTGCTAGGAGGGAATCTGCAGCTTGCAGTGAAAGCGCTTCCAGAGGGGAGTCTAATGAGGGCAAACATTTGATGGTAGCAGCTTCCCTGCGGGAGATACTCTCTTTGCCAAAATCGCATTATTAGGCGAAAGTAAGTTACAATTCAGTACCCTATCCTAAAGCTTGCTGTTAGGAGGGAATCTACAGCTTGCAGTGAAAGCGCTTCCAGAGGGGAGTCTAATGAGGGCAAACATTTGATGGTAGCAGCTTCCCTGCGGGAGATAATCTCTTTGCCAAAATCGCATTATTAGGCGAAAGTAAGTTACAATTCAGTACCCTATCCTAAAGCTTGCTGTTAGGAGGGAATCTGCAGCTTGCAGTGAAAGCGCTTCCAGAGGGGAGTCTAATGAGGGCAAGCATTTGATGGTAGCAGCTTCCCTGCGGGAGATATTCTCTTTGCCAAAATCGCCTTATTAGCCGCAGTTAAGTTACAATTCAGTACACAGTCCTACAGCTTGCTGTTAGGAGGGAATCTGCAGCTTGCAGTGAAAGCGCTTCCAGAGGGGAGTCTAACGAGGGCAAACATTTGACGGTAGAAGCTTCCCTGCGGGAGATACTCTCTTTGCCAAAATCGCATTATTAGGCGAAAGTAAGTTACAATTCAGTACACTATCCTAAAGCTTGCTGTTAGGAGGGAATCTGCAGCTTGCAGTGAAAGCGCTTCCAGAGGGGAGTCTAATGAGGGCAAATATTTGATGGTAGCAGCTTCCCTGCGGGAGATATTCTCTTTGCCAAAATCGCCTTTTTAGCCGCAGTTAAGTTACAATTCAGTACCCTATCCTAAAGCTTGCTGTTAGGAGGGAATCTGCAGCTTGCAGTGAAAGCGTTTCTAGAGGGGAGTCTAATGAGGGCAAACATTTGATGGTAGCAGCTTCCCTGCGGGAGATACTCTCTTTGCCAAAATCGCAATATTAGGCGAAAGTAAGTTACAATTCAGTACCCTATCCTAAAGCTTGCTGTTAGGAGGGAATCTGCAGCTTGCAGTGAAAACGCTTCCAGAGGGGAGTCTAATGAGGGCAAACATTTGATGGTAGCAGCTTCCCTGCGGGAGATACTCTCTTTTCCAAAATCGCATTATTAGGCGAAAGTAAGTTACAATTCAGTACCCTATCCTAAAGCTTGCTGTTAGGAGGGAATCTGCAGCTTGCAGTGAAAGCGCTTCCAGAGGGGAGTGTAACGAGGGCAAGCATTTGATGGTAGCAGCTTCCCTGCGGGAGATACTCTCTTTGCCAAAATCGCCTTATTAGCCGCAGTTAAGTTACAATTCAGTACCCTATCCTAAAGCTTGCTGTTAGGAGGGAATCTGCAGCTTGCAGTGAAAGCGCTTCCAGAGGGGAGTCTAATGAGGGCAAACATTTGATGGTAGCAGCTTCCCTGCGGGAGATACTCTCTTTGCCAAAATCGCATTATTAGGCGAAAGTAAGTTACAATTCAGTACCCTATCCTAAAGCTTGCTGTTAGGAGGGAATCTGCAGCTTGCAGTGAAAGCGCTTCCAGAGGGGAGTCTAACGAGGGGAAGCATTTGATGGTAGCAGCTTCCCTGCGGGAGATACTCTCTTTGCCAAAATCGCATTATTAGGCGAAAGTAAGTTACAATTCAGTACCCTATCCTAAAGCTTGCTGTTAGGAGGGAATCTGCAGCTTGCAGTGAAAGCGCTTCCAGAGGGGAGTCTAATGAGGGCAAGCATTTGATGGTAGCAGCTTCCCTGCGGTAGATATTCTCTTTGCCAAAATCGCCTTATTAGCCGCAGTTAAGTTACAATTCAGTACACAGTCCTACAGCTTGCTGTTAGGAGGGAATCTGCAGCTTGCAGTGAAAGCGCTTCCAGAGGGGAGTCTAACGAGGGCAAACATTTGACGGTAGAAGCTTCCCTGCGGGAGATACTCTCTTTGCCAAAATCGCATTATTAGGCGAAAGTAAGTTACAATTCAGTACACTATCCTAAAGCTTGCTGTTAGGAGGGAATCTGCAGCTTGCAGTGAAATCGCTTCCAGAGGGGAGTCTAATCAGGGCAAGCATTTGATGGTAGCAGCTTCCTTGCGGGAGATATTCTCTTTGCCAAAATCGCCTTATTAGACACAGTGAAGTTACAATTCAGAACACTGTCCTACAGCTTGCTGTTAGGAGGGAATCTGCAGCTTGCAGTGAAAGCGCTTCCAGAGGAGAGTCTAATGAGGGCAAATATTTGATTGTAGCAGCTTCCGTGCGGGAGATAGTCTCTTTTCCAATATTGCATTATTAGGCGAAAGTAAGTTACAATTCAGTACCCTATCCTACAGCTTGCTGTTAGGAGGGAATCTGCAGCTTGCAGTGAAAGCGCTTCCAGAGGGGAGTCTAATGAGGGCAAACATTTGATGGTAGCAGCTTCCCTGCGGGAGATATTCTCTTTGCCATAATCGCCTTATTAGCCGCAGTTAAGTTACAATTCAGTACCCTATCCTAAATCTTGCTGTTAGGATGGAATCTGCAGCTTGCAGTGAAAGCGCTTCCAGAGGGGATTCTAATGAGGGCAAACATTTTATGGTAGCAGCTTCCCTGCGGGAGATACTCTCTTTGCCAAAATCGCATTATTAGGCGAAAGTAAGGTACAATTCAGTACCCTATCCTAAAGCTTGCTGTTAGGATGGAATCTGCAGCTTGCAGTGAAAGCGCTTCCAGAGGGGAGTCTAATGAGGGCAAATATTTGATGGTAGCAGCTTCCCTGCGGGAGATAGTCTCTTTGCCAAAATCGCATTATTAGGCGAAAGTAAGTTACAATTCAGTACCCTATCCTAAAGCTTGCTGTTAGGAGGGAATCTGCAGCTTGCAGTGAAAGCGCTTCCAGAGGGGAGTCTAATGAGGGCAAACATTTGATGGTAGCAGCTTCCCTGCGGGAGATAGTCTCTTTTCCAAAATCGCATTATTAGGCGAAAGTAAGATACAATTCAGTACCCTATCCTAAAGCTTGCTGTTAGGAGGGAATCTGCAGCTTGCAGTGAAAGCGCTTCCAGAGGAGAGTCTAATGAGGGCAAATATTTGATTGTAGCAGCTTCCCTGCGGGAGATAGTCTCTTTTCCAAAATTGAATTATTAGGCGAAAGTAAGTTACAATTCAGTACCCTATCCTAAAGCTTGCTGTTAGGAGGGAATCTGCAGCTTGCAGTGAAAGCGCTTCCAGAGGGGAGTCTAAGGAGGGCAAACATTTGATGGTAGCAGCTTCCCTGCGGGAGATAGTCTCTTTGCCAAAATCGCATTATTAGGCGAAAGTAAGTTACAATTCAGTACACTATCCTAAAGCTTGCTGTTAGGAGGGAATCTGCAGCTTGCAGTGAAAGCGCTTCCAGAGGGGAGTCTAATGAGGGCAAACATTTGATGGTAGCAGCTTCCCTGCGGGAGATACTCTCTTTTCCAAAATCGCATTATTAGGCGAAAGTAAGTTACAAATCAGTACCCTATCCTAAAGCTTGCTGTTAGGAGGGAATCTGCAGCTTGCAGTGAAAGCGCTTCCAGAGGAGAGTGTAATGAGGGCAAATATTTGATGGTAACAGCTTCCCTGCGGGAGATATTCTCTTTGCCAAAATCGCCTTATTAGCCGCAGTTAAGTTACATTTCAGTACACTATCCTAAAGCTTGCTGTTAGGAGGGAATCTGCAGCTTGCAGTGAAAGCACTTCCAGAGGGGAGTCTAATGAGGGCAAACATTTGATGTTAGCAGCTTCCCTGCGGGAGATACTCTCTTTGCCATAATCGCCTTATTAGCCGCAGTTAAGTTACAATTCAGTACCCTATCCTAAAGCTTGCTGTTAGGAGGGAATCTGCAGCTTGCAGTGAAAGCGCTTCCAGAGGGGAGTCTAATGAGGGCAAACATTTGATGGTAGCAGCTTCCCTGCGGGAGATAGTCTCTTTGCCAAAATCGCATTATTAGGCGAAAGTAAGTTACAATTCAGTACCCTATCCTAAAGCTTGCTGTTAGGAGGGAATCTGCGGCTTGCAGTGAAAGCGCTTCCAGAGGGGAGTCTAATGAGGGCAAACATTTGATGGTAGCAGCTTCCCTGCGGGAGATAGTCTCTTTGCCAAAATCGCATTATTAGGCGAAAGTAAGTTACAATTCAGTACACTATCCTACAGCTTGCTGTTAGGAGGGAATATGCAGCTTGCAGTGAAAGCGCTTCCAGAGGGGAGTCTAATGAGGGCAAACATTTGATGGTAGCAGCTTCCCTGCGGGAGATATTCTCTTTGCCAAAATCGCCTTATTAGCCGCAGTTAAGTTACAATTCAGTACCCTATCCTAAAGCTTGCTGTTAGGAGGGAATCTGCAGCTTGCAGTGAAAGCGCTTCCAGAGGGGAGTCTAATGAGGGCAAACATTTGATGGTAGCAGCTTCCCTGCGGGAGATAGTCTCTTTGCCAAAATCGCATTATTAGGCGAAAGTAAGTTACAATTCAGTACCCTATCCTAAAGCTTGCTGTTAGGAGGGAATCTGCAGCTTGCAGTGAAAGCGCTTCCAGAGGGGAGTCTAATGAGGGCAAACATTTGATGGTAGCAGCTTCCCTGCGGGAGATAGTCTCTTTGCCAAAATCGCATTATTAGGCGAAAGTAAGATACAATTCAGTACCCTATCCTAAAGCTTGCTGTTAGGAGGGAATCTGCAGCTTGCAGTGAAAGCGCTTCCAGAGGGGAGTCTAATGAGGGCAAACATTTGATGGTAGCAGCTTCCCTGCGGGAGATATTCTCTTTGCCAATATCGCCTTATTAGCCGCAATTAAGTTACAATTCAGTACCCTATCCTAAAGCTTGCTGTTAGGAGGGAATCTGCAGCTTGCAGTGAAAGCGCTTCCAGAGGGGAGTCTAATGAGGGCAAACATTTGATGGTAGCAGCTTCCCTGCGGGAGATATTCTCTTTGCCATAATCGCCTTATTAGCCGCAGTTAAGTTACAATTCAGTACCCTATCCTAAAGCTTGCTGTTAGGATGGAATCTGCAGCTTGCAGTGAAAGCGCTTCCAGAGGGGATTCTAATGAGGGCAAACATTTTATGGTAGCAGCTTCCCTGCGGGAGATACTCTCTTTGCCAAAATCGCATTATTAGGCGAAAGTAAGTTACAATTCAGTACCCTATCCTAAAGCTTGCTGTTAGGATGGAATCTGCAGCTTGCAGTGAAAGCGCTTCCAGAGGGGAGTCTAATGAGGGCAAATATTTGATGGTAGCAGCTTCCCTGCGGGAGATAGTCTCTTTGCCAAAATCGCATTATTAGGCGAAAGTAAGTTACAATTCAGTACCCTATCCTAAAGCTTGCTGTTAGGAGGGAATCTGCAGCTTGCAGTGAAAGCGCTTCCAGAGGGGAGTCTAAGGAGGGCAAACATTTGATGGTAGCAGCTTCCCTGCGGGAGATAGTCTCTTTTCCAAAATCGCATTATTAGGCGAAAGTAAGTTACAATTCAGTACCCTATCCTAAAGCTTGCTGTTAGGAGGGAATCTGCAGCTTGCAGTGAAAGCGCTTCCAGAGGGGCGTCTAATGAGGGCAAATATTTGATGGTAGCAGCTTCCCTGCGGGAGATACTCTCTTTGCCAAAATCGCATTATTAGGCGAAAGTAAGTTACAATTCAGTACCCTATCCTAAAGCTTGCTGTTAGGAGGGAATCTGCAGCTTGCAGTGAAAGCGCTTCCAGAGGGGAGTCTAATGAGGGCAAGCATTTGATGGTAGCAGCTTCCCTGCGGGAGATATTCTCTTTGCCAAAATCGCCTTATTAGCCGCAGTTAAGTTACAATTCAGTACACTGTCCTACAGCTTGCTGTTAGGAGGGAATCTGCAGCTTGCAGTGAAAGCGCTTCCAGAGGGGAGTCTAATGAGGGCAAACATTTGACGGTAGCAGCTTCCCTGTGGGTGATACTCTCTTTGCCAATATCGCCTTATTAGCCGCAATTAAGATACAATTCAGTACCCTATCCTAAAGCTTGCTGTTAGGAGGGAATCTGCAGCTTGCAGTGAAAGCGCTTCCAGAGGGGAGTCTAATGAGGGCAAACATTTGATGGTAGCAGCTTCCCTGCGGGAGATACTCTCTTTGCCAATATCGCCTTATTAGCCGCAGTTAAGTTACAATTCAGTACCCTATCCTAAAGCTTGCTGTTAGGAGGGAATCTGCAGCTTGCAGTGAAAGCGCTTCCAGAGGGGAGTCTAATGACGGCAAACATTTGATGGTAGCAGCTTCCCTGCGGGAGATAGTCTCTTTGCCAAAATCGCATTATTAGGCGAAAGTAAGTTACAATTCAGTACCCTATCCTAAAGCTTGCTGTTAGGAGGGAATATGCAGCTTGCAGTGAAAGCGCTTCCAGAGGGGAGTCTAATGAGGGCAAACATTTGATGGTAGCAGCTTCCCTGCGGGAGATATTCTCTTTGCCATAATCGCCTTATTAGCCGCAGTTAAGTTACAATTCAGTACCCTATCCTAAAGCTTGCTGTTAGGATGGAATCTGCAGCTTGCAGTGAAAGCGCTTCCAGAGGGGATTCTAATGAGGGCAAGCATTTGATGGTAGCAGCTTCCCTGCGGGAGATACTCTCTTTGCCAAAATCGCATTATTAGGCGAAAGTAAGTTACAATTCAGTACCCTATCCTAAAGCTTGCTGTTAGGAGGGAATCTGCAGCTTGCAGTGAAAGCGCTTCCAGAGGGGAGTCTAAGGAGGGCAAACATTTGATGGTAGCAGCTTCCCTGCGGGAGATAGTCTCTTTGCCAAAATTGCATTATTAGGCGAAAGTAAGTTACAATTCAGTACCCTATCCTAAAGCTTGCTGTTAGGAGGGAATCTGCAGCTTGCAGTGAAAGCGCTTCCAGAGGGGAGTCTAATGAGGGCAAACATTTGATGGTAGCAGCTTCCCTGCGGGAGATAGTCTCTTTTCCAAAATCGCATTATTAGGCGAAAGTAAGTTATAAATCAGTACCCTATCCTAAAGCTTGCTGTTAGGAGGGAATCTGCAGCTTGCAGTGAAAGCGCTTCCAGAGGAGAGTGTAATGAGGGCAAATATTTGATGGTAGCAGCTTCCCTGCGGGAGATACTCTCTTTGCCAAAATCGCATTATTAGGCGAAAGTAAGTTACAATTCAGTACACTATCCTAAAGCTTGCTGTTAGGAGGGAATCTGCAGCTTGCAGTGAAAGCGCTTCCAGAGGGGAGTCTAATGAGGGCAAGCATTTGATGGTAGCAGCTTCCCTGCGGGAGATATTCTCTTTGCCAAAATCGCATTATTTGACGCAGTTAAGTTACAATTCAGTACACTGTCCTACAGCTTGCTGTTAGGAGGGAATCTGCAGCTTGCAGTGAAAGCGCTTCCAGAGGGGAGTCTAATGAGGGCAAACATTTGATGGTAGCAGCTTCCCTGCGGGAGATACTCTCTTTGCCATAATCGCCTTATTAGCCGCAGTTAAGTTACAATTCAGTACCCTATCCTAAAGCTTGCTGTTAGGAGGGAATCTGCAGCTTGCAGTGAAAGCGCTTCCAGAGGGGAGTCTAATGACGGCAAACATTTGATGGTAGCAGCTTCCCTGCGGGAGATAGTCTCTTTGCCAAAATCGCATTATTAGGCGAAAGTAAGTTACAATTCAGTACCCTATCCTAAAGCTTGCTGTTAGGAGGGAATATGCAGCTTGCAGTGAAAGCGCTTCCAGAGGGGAGTCTAATGAGGGCAAACATTTGATGGTAGCAGCTTCCCTGTGGGAGATAGTCTCTTTGCCAAAATCGCATTATTAGGCGAAAGTAAGTTACAATTCAGTACCCTATCCTAAAGCTTGCTGTTAGGAGGGAATCTGCAGCTTGCAGTGAAAGCGCTTCCAGAGGGGAGTCTAATGAGGGCAAACATTTGATGGTAGCAGCTTCCCTGCGGGAGATATTCTCTTTGCCATAATCGCCTTATTAGCCGCAGTTAAGTTACAATTCAGTACCCTATCCTAAAGCTTGCTGTTAGGATGGAATCTGCAGCTTGCAGTGAAAGCGCTTCCAGAGGGGATTCTAATGAGGGCAAACATTTTATGGTAGCAGCTTCCCTGCGGGAGATACTCTCTTTGCCAAAATCGCATTATTAGGCGAAAGTAAGTTACAATTCAGTACCCTATCCTAAAGCTTGCTGTTAGGAGGGAATCTGCAGCTTGCAGTGAAAGCGCTTCCAGAGGGGAGTCTAATGAGGGCAAACATTTGATGGTAGCAGCTTCCCTGCGGGAGATAGTCTCTTTTCCAAAATCGCATTATTAGGCGAAAGTAAGTTACAAATCAGTACCCTATCCTAAAGCTTGCTGTTAGGAGGGAATCTGCAGCTTGCAGTGAAAGCGCTTCCAGAGGAGAGTGTAATGAGGGCAAATATTTGATGGTAGCAGCTTCCCTGCGGGAGATACTCTCTTTGCCAAAATCGCATTATTAGGCGAAAGTAAGTTACAATTCAGTACACTATCCTAAAGCTTGCTGTTAGGAGGGAATCTGCAGCTTGCAGTGAAAGCGCTTCCAGAGGGGAGTCTAATGAGGGCAAGCATTTGATGGTAGCAGCTTCCCTGCGGGAGATATTCTCTTTGCCAAAATCGCATTATTAGACGCAGTTAAGTTACAATTCAGTACACTGTCCTACAGCTTGCTGTTAGGAGGGAATCTGAAGCTTGCAGTGAAAGCGCTTCCAGAGGGGAGTCTAATGAGGGCAAACATTTGACGGTAGCAGCTTCCCTGCGGGTGATACTCTCTTTGCCAATATCGCCTTATTAGCCGCAATTAAGATACAATTCAGTACCCTATCCTAAAGCTTGCTGTTAGGAGGGAATCTGCAGCTTGCAGTGAAAGCGCTTCCAGAGGGGAGTCTAATGAGGGCAAACATTTGATGGTAACAGCTTCCCTGCGGGAGATATTCTCTTTGCCAATATCGCCTTATTAGCCGCAATTAAGTTACAATTCAGTACCCTATCCTAAAGCTTGCTGTTAGGAGGGAATCTGCAGCTTGCAGTGAAAGCGCTTCCAGAGGGGAGTCTAATGAGGGCAAACATTTGATGGTAGCAGCTTCCCTGCGGGAGATAGTCTCTTTGCCAAAATCGCATTATTAGGCGAAAGTAAGTTACAATTCAGTACCCTATCCTAAAGCTTGCTGTTAGGAGGGAATCTGCAGCTTGCAGTGAAAGCGGTTCCAGAGGGGAGTCTAATGAGGGCAAACATTTGATGGTAACAGCTTCCCTGCGGGAGATATTCTCTTTGCCAAAATCGCATTATTAGGCGAAAGTAAGTTACAATTCAGTACCCTATCCTAAAGCTTGCTGTTAGGAGGGAATCTGCAGCTTGCAGTGAAAGCGGTTCCAGAGGGGAGTCTAATGAGGGCAAAAATTTGATGGTAACAGCTTCCCTGCGGGAGATATTCTCTTTGCCAAAATCGCCTTATTAGCCGCAGTTAAGGTACAATTCAGTACCCTATCCTAAAGCTTGCTGTTAGGAGGGAATCTGCAGCTTGCAGTGAAAGCGCTTCCAGAGGGGAGTCTAATGAGGTCAAACATTTGATGGTAGCAGCTTCCCTGCAGGAGATACTCTCTTTGCCATAATCGCCTTATTAGCCGCAGATAAGTTACAATTCAGTACCCTATCCTAAAGCTTGCTGTTAGGAGGGAATCTGCAGCTTGCAGTGAAAGCGCTTCCAGAGGAGAGTGTAATGAGGGCAAATATTTGATGGTAGCAGCTTCCCTGCGGGAGATAGTCTCTTTGCCAAAATCGCATTATTAGGCGAAAGTAAGTTACAATTCAGTACCCTATCCTAAAGCTTGCTGTTAGGAGGGAATCTGCAGCTTGCAGTGAAAGCGCTTCCAGAGGGGAGTCTAAAGAGGGCAAGCATTTGATGGTAGCAGCTTCCCTGCGGGAGATATTCTCTTTGCCAAAATCGCATTATTAGCAGCAGTTAAGTTACAATTCAGTACACTGTCCTACAGCTTGCTGTTAGGAGGGAATCTGCAGCTTGCAGTGAAAGCGCTTCCAGAGGGGAGTCTAATGAGGGCAAACATTTGATGGTAGCAGCTTCCCTGCGGGTGATACTCTCTTTGCCAAAATCGCATTATTAGGCGAAAGTAAGTTACAATTCAGTACCCTATCCTAAAGCTTGCTGTTAGGAGGGAATCTGCAGCTTGCAGTGAAAGCGCTTCCAGAGGGGAGTCTAATGAGGGCAAAAATTTGATGGTAACAGCTTCACTGCGTGAGATATTCTCTTTGCCAAAATCGCATTATTAGCCGCAGTTAAGGTACAATTCAGTACCCTATCCTAAAGCTTGCTGTTAGGAGGGAATCTGCAGCTTGCAGTGAAAGCGCTTCCAGAGGGGAGTCTAATGAGGGCAAACATTTGATGGTAGCAGCTTCCCTGCGGGAGATACTCTCTTTGCCATAATCGCCTTATTAGCCGCAGTTAAGTTACAATTCAGTACCCTATCCTAAAGCTTGCTGTTAGGAGGGAATCTGCAGCTTGCAGTGAAAGCGCTTCCAGAGGGGAGTCTAATGAGGGGAAAGATTTGATGGTAGCAGCTTCCCTGCGGGAGATACTCTCTTTGCCAAAATCGCATTATTAAGCGAAAGTAAGTTACAAATCAGTACCCTATCCTAAAGCTTGCTGTTAGGAGGGAATCTGCGGCTTGCAGTGAAAGCGCTTCCAGAGGGGAGTCTAAGGAGGGCAAACATTTGATGGTAGCAGCTTCCCTGCGGGAGATAGTCTCTTTTCCAAAATCGCATTATTAGGCGAAAGTAAGTTACAATTCAGTACAATGTCCTACAGCTTGCTGTTAGGAGGGAATATGCAGCTTGCAGTGAAAGCGCTTCCAGAGGGGAGTCTAATGAGGGCAAACATTTGATGGTAGCAGCTTCCCTGCGGGAGATACTCTCTTTGCCAAAATCGCATTATTAGGCAAAAGTAAGTTACAATTCAGTACCCTATCCTAAAGCTTGCTGTTAGGAGGGAATCTGCAGCTTGCAG